>NC_143526.1:48553763-48775243 GCF_031878675.1 Megascapheus bottae
GACTTGGGCTCACCAGCCCGTGAAGTTTTCTGTCAGAGCTCTGAGACCAAAGCTGCCTGGAGTGGGAGGGGAGCCCCGCCGGCTGGCGGCCGGCAGGGGCATGGTGTGGGCAGAGGAGGGAAGGGAGCTCCCTCTTGGGTTCATTGTGGGTACTGCCACACTCCCTGCTTTCCAGAGCCTTCCGCCACCCCAGATGGAAGGGTTTCCCCTAGCCTGGTCTGTGGTGCCGAGGGCCTGGGAGGCGGGGAGGAAGAGCTGTGAAGCCTGAACCAGGGGACCTGGTCTCACCTCCGTGACTTGCAGGGCATTTTGGGGTCTGGCTTTGCCCTGAAAGTCCAAGAGCAGCATCGGCAGAAGCACTTCGAGAAGAGGCGGAACCCAGCAGCTGGCCTCATCCAGGTCAGTTGGTCTGGCACCCACTGGGTCATGCAGTGCCCCCCGCCCCGAGGTGGGGCCCTCCTCGGCCTGGGCCGGAGCGGGTGTCTCCAGGCTCCCCTGACCGGCCAGGCCCTGGCTCTGCTTCTCCGCCGGAGCCTGTCCAGGACCAGTGGAGGACAGGCGTGTCAGTGCAGACATGGAGCAGATGCCCAGAGTGGCATGGGAGGGCGGCCCTGGCCACCGTGGATGTCCAGGCACCACACAGGCCCCGTCCCAGCACCCTGGGAGGTGGACCCCCTCTCATTCCCGTTCACAGCTCTGGCGGTTGAGGCTCAGGTCTGCTCCAGGAGTGAGTAGTGCCTGAGACCTGTCTGTGACCCCGAGAGTGAACGGTGGTCACTGTCCTGGCCTGCCTTGAGCACAGCCAGCCGGCCCCTGCTCGGAGCTGGAAGGGCGCAGAGGCCTCTGGAGCTGGGGTAGAGAGTAGAAACGCCCCAGACCCCCAGCTTTCCTTTATAAAGTTGTGGTTACGTGGTCTTGGCCTCCACATGTATCTTTCACAATAAAACACCAAAAGAACACATAGAACAAAGCAGTCTCACCCTGCTATTGAGAATGGGGGAAAAGCCTCCCTTGACTGTAAATCCTCGTGGTAAACGTTTAAGCCGGGAATGACAAACTGCACACAGCCACCCTGCGCCTCCAGGGTGACCCAGTGGTCTGCAAGTCTAGAGAACAGCCCTGCCACCAAGGCTGGGCGCCGGCCTGTCCCCAGAGCACTCAGAACATGTCCAGCCTGGCTCTGATGGGCAGCTAGGGTGCAGTGTTCTGTGGGGTGCAGTTTCTGTGGGGTTTGGTTTTCTGGCGGCCCCTGGCCTGGGGCCTGACTCCCAGGGAAGGGCAGACCTGTGGGGGGACCCAGTGGTCCCCACACCCCCAGGACACAAGGAGGCCGTGGAACTAGCCTGTGGTGACGACTGGCATGATGTGAGGTGTAGACAAAGAAGCCCAGGCTGGCTAAGTGGCCGCTCGAGGCCCGGCCTGGTCACGGAGGCTGACGCTCCTCAGACCCTCTCCTCACAGCCCCCATGTCAGGGAGACGTGCCCGTGGGGAGGGCAGCGGGGCCACCAGCAGCAGCAGCTGTCAAGTGGGGAAATGCGCCGGCCACCACGAGCCAGGCCTGGGTCCTTGGACCCAGTCTTCACAGCAGGGCTGGTCCCTCGTCTGTTCTTGAGGGTGCGCAGAGGCTGTGCTGTGAAGACGGGTGAGCTGTGTTGTTCTGATGCAGCCTCTGCCACCTGGACAGGCTGGGGCGAGGGCCCAGAAAGGGCTGTCCTTGTCCCGCTACCCAGAACTGACCTTGCTGTCCGCCCTGCAGTCTGGACAGGGTGGGGTGAGGGCTCCCTGTCCCCGATCCCATGCTGACCGCCCCATCTCCCCCTGCAGTCCGCCTGGCGGTTCTATGCCACCAACCTGTCGCGCACGGACCTGCACTCCACGTGGCAGTACTACGAGCGCACAGTCACCGTCCCCATGTACAGGTACCGCCCCACGCGTCTAGGTCAAGCCGTGCTTTGGTGGTTATTTTGATTGCTTCTTCTATTTCTGGTTGGTTTTTGTTGTTAACTTGTATGTCTTTTTCAAAAAGGAATTCAGTGTGGTTTCTTTCAAAGTATTGGTTTTGTCCTTTGATTTGTGGTACCCGGCTTTTATTCCCCCCCCCCCATTTCCTGCCCTGTGCCATTTGAGTTGTGAGGGGACAGGAGGTGGCCCTCCCAGAGGCCGTGGTGTGGGCATTAGGTCCTCCTGGCACCATGCCTGGCAGGAGTGGGTAGCCCACAGTGTCCTTAGCAAGGATTTGAGAGGGAGTCTAGTCACAGCGAGGTCAACCTAAGCCCAGAGACCCACCGTGCAGTGGGGCTCACCTTCGAGATAGGAAGCCCACGAGGCAGTGAGGGTCAACCTAGGGCCCAGGACCCCACTGTCCAGGGGTCCTGAGGGACCCTCATAGGACAGAGTCTAGGATGGCCCTTATCCTGGGCAGGAAAGAAGAAAGCACCCCAGCAGCCCATCGGGGTAGTGCCAGTGGGCCCTGTGGACTCGATGGTCAGAGGAGGCAGAGCTCCAAGGGCTTGCCACTCCTGGGCGCTTGCTTAGCTAGGCACTGAGGGCTGGGCACAGTCCGTGCAGCCTGAGGCTGCCAGGCCAGAGCCACTGCAGTGGCTGCCATAGGACGGCTGTCCTCCCCGCTGGGGGACGGGGCTGAGCCGGGCCCAGCTCTGTGCCCCTTAGAACACTGCACACCAGTGGTGTGCAGCCTGTGCCCTGCCCGGGATGGAACCTCGTGCTAATTTTCTTTGTTCTTTGTTCCCCCCACTTCCCTTGACTATTTTCTTTTTCATTTTCATTTTTCTTATCCCGTTCTTTAAACATTTTTGGTTCTTTTCCCTCTGTGTGTGTCTGTGTGTGTGTGTGTGTGTGTGTGCGTGTGTGAAAACACTTGAAAGCTCGCAAACTCAAACCTACGGGGCCTCCAGGTAGGACATGCATGGGACTAAAGCCGTGCGTGTGCGTGTGCGTGTGCGTGTGTGTGCATGTGTGCACGTGTGTGTGTGTGTGTGTGTGTGTGTGTGTGTGTATCTTGTTCTCCACAGGGCTGGGAGGGTGAGGCTTTGGGAGTCTCACTGTCTACCAGCTCTGAAGCACCAACCCCGTCAACCCCATGTTTCTCATGCTGGGCACTGCCAACCTTGTCACCCTGTGGTCCTCCCTGCCTGGAGCCCATGACCAACTCTTGCTCCCTGACTCGCGTGCGCTGTCCTTCCTCGCTCTGCTTTCTGCTTTCATGGTGTAGACCCCTGTCCTCGGTCTGTCTGTGGCTCCTCGGCCTGCTTCTGCCTTGTCTTAGAACTGTAGCCCCTCACCCTGCCTCCTTCCCAGCCCCAGCCACACAGATGGACAGAGCAGTTGGCTCCACAGTGTTGGCTGTGGGGCTTACCACGGGGCGAGAGACCCACGTCCAGAGTGGGGATGTGTCCTGGGTGAGAGTGACTGGACCAGCAGGGTAGACTCAAAGGCCCTGCTCCGACCTCTGCCTCGGAGGTCTGTCTCTGGGCTGCGTCCTCAGAGCCTGTTTCCTTAGGGGCCATCGAGGCCCCAGGAGCAGAGCAGCAGCCGCCGCGCCTTTCCCATTCTGGGCCACGGGTCTGCCAGAGTGGCCCTGTCTCTCAGGTCTCAAGAGGGCCCTCCAGGAGGCTTCTCTGGGCTGTGCTCTGGTCCGCAGGAGAGGGAGCTCTGGGCTCGGGTGGGGCTGCAGGATGGGCCCCGCTCCGTTCTGGTGGTGGCCTAGGTCCGTGGAGCGGCCACCCGCTGGCCACCCTTCTCCAGGATGGAGGGGCTGTGCACTGGCAGTGGTGGGTCAGGCCCCTGAGCCCCTGTGCCTCTGCTGGGCCCCAGAAGGGTGGATGGCAAGGTACAGTGTCTTCTCCCGCACCCTGGGGCTTCCTGTCCTCTAGGTGGGCTCACAGGGCCCGGGGAGCCAGGCTGGAGAAAGAAATGAGATGCCCGGGGCCGGTGGTGGCACTGTCTCTGCCAGGGGGCGTGGCTGGAGTTGTCCCTGGAGCTGGCTGAGTTCTTCCCTGGGTCGTCCCTGCCACCTCCCCATCGCCACACTGTCCCCTCAGCCGCTGTGGCTGCTGTGGGGGCAGGCTGTGCACGGCCCCGTGTGTCTGCCCTGCTGGCCGCTCTGTGTCGTGGGCATGCGTCCTGTCTGGCTCGAGGCTGAGTCTAACCTGGAACTGTGCATGGGACCTGAGGAGGGAGCTGTTCCTAGAATGCTGCTCCAGGCCCAGGGGTGGGAACCAGAGGAGGTGAGGAGTGGAGGGGGCAGAGGAGGGGAGGAGGGGAGGGCGGGGGAGGAGTGGGGGTGAGGAGTAGAGAGGAGGGAGGGTAAGGAGTAGGGGGTGAGGAGTGGAGGGGAGGGGGGAGGAGTAGAGGGGAGGGAGGGTGAGGAGTGGGGGGTGAAGAGTAGAGGGGAGGAGTAGAGGGGAAGGAGGGGGAGGAGTAGAGGGGGAGGAGTAGAGGGGAGGGAGGGTAAGGAGTGGAGGGGAGGGAGGGAGGGGAGGGGGAGGGAGGGGGAGGAGTGGGGGTGAGGAGTAGAGAAGAGGGAGGGTAAGGGGTAGAGGGGAGGAGTAGAGGGGAGGGAGGGTGAGGAGTGGAGGGGAGGGAGGAAGGGGAGGGGGAGGGGAGGAGTGGAGGGGGAGAAGTGGGGGGGAGGGAGGGGGAGGAGTAGGGGGGATGGACAGGGGAAGAGCGGCCGGCTGTGTCCCCAGAGCAGGCTTGGCTGGCCTCTGGGCTCTGCTGCAGGCGGCACGAACTGGCTCCTGCTCAGTGCTGACCCACTGGACAGGAGGTGACCTGGGAGGGGTGCAGGGGAGGAGGAGGAAGGGGCAGAAGTCACAGTACCCTCCCTGCCTGCTGCTGCTTCAGAGCCCTTCTGGGCTCGGCTCTTCTGCAGCCACAGCTGCTGTGCTGGTGCTGCTTCTTGTCTTCTTGGGAAGAGGAGGTGCACACCCCGGGACATGCCCAGGCACCCTGGGCAGGGACTGGGGGGCTGTGGCTGTGGGCACGGGGCACATGCTGGCCTTTCTGGCTGGAGACAAGGATGAGGCAGGGTGAGGCTGAGATGGGTGAGGCTGAGACAGGGTGAGGCTGGGATGGGTGAGGCTGAGACAGGGTGAGGCTGAGATGGGTGAGGCTGAGACAGGGTAAGGCTGAGACAGGGTGAGGCTGAGATGGGTGGTGAGGCTGAGACAGGGTGAGGCTGGGATGGGTGAGGCTGGAGACGGGTGAGGCTGAGACAGGGTGAGGCTGGAGACGGGTGAGGCTGAGACAGGGTGAGGCTGAGACAGGGTGAGGCTGGAGACGGGGTGAGGCTGAGACAGGGTGAGGCTGGGATGGGTGAGGCTGGGACTGGGTGAGGCTGAGACAGGGTGAGGCTGGGACAGGGTGAGGCTGAGACAGGGTGAGGCTGAGACAGGGTGAGGCTGAGATGGGTGAGGCTGAGACAGGGTGAGGCTGGGATGGGTGAGGCTGAGATGGGTGAGGCTGAGATGGGTGAGGCTGAGACAGGGTGAGGCTGAGATGGGTGAGGCTGAGACAGGGTGAGGCTGAGACAGGGTGAGGCTGAGATGGGTGAGGCTGAGACAGGGTGAGGCTGGGATGGGTGAGGCTGAGATGGGTGAGGCTGAGATGGGTGAGGCTGAGACAGGGTGAGGCTGAGACAGGGTGAGGCTGGGATGGGTGAGGCTGAGACAGGGTGAGGCTGAGATGGGTGAGGCTGAGACAGGGTGAGGCTGAGACAGGGTGAGGCTGAGATGGGTGAGGCTGAGATGGGTGAGGCTGAGACAGGGTGAGGCTGAGATGGGTGAGGCTGAGATGGGTGAGGCTGAGACGGGTGAGGCTGAGACAGGGTGAGGCTGGAGACAGGGTGAGGCTGAGACAGGGTGAGGCTGAGACAGGGTGAGGCTGGGATGGGTGAGGCTGAGACAGGGTGAGGCTGGGATGGGTGAGGCTGAGATGGGTGAGGCTGAGACAGGGTGAGGCTGAGACAGGGTGAGGCTGGAGACAGGGTGAGGCTGAGACAGGGTGAGGCTGGAGACGGGTGAGGCTGAGACAGGGTGAGGCTGGGATGGGTGAGGCTGAGATGGGTGAGGCTAGAGACAGGGTGAGGCTGAGATGGGTGAGGCTGGGATGGGTGAGGCTGAGACAGGGTGAGGCTGAGACAGGGTGAGGCTGAGACAGGGTGAGGCTGAGATGGGTGAGGCTGGAGACAGGGTGAGGCTGAGACAGGGTGAGGCTGAGACAGGGTGAGGCTGAGACAGGGTGAGGCTGAGATGGGTGAGGCTGAGACAGGGTGAGGCTGAGATGGGTGAGGCTGGAGACAGGGTGAGGCTGAGACAGGGTGAGGCTGGAGACGGGTGAGGCTGAGACAGGGTGAGGCTGGGATGGGTGAGGCTGGGATGGGTGAGGCTGAGATTGCTGAGGCCGGAGACTCAGTCCTTTTGTGTGGGGGTGGGAGCCATTGGTGTGTGTGTGTGAGGACAGTGGGAAGCGCCCTGTGCAGGCCTGGAGGGTGGCGTTGGTAGGGAGATGGTGGGGGTGGGGGTGAAGTGGGCAGAGGGCCCGGCATCCTGGAGGAGGCGGCAGCCACAGCCATGCCCATGCGGGGAGGAACCCGCAGCTCTTCAGGACCTCAGGTGCTGAAGGCCGGTGTGCCTGGAAGGCTGGAGACATGGAGATGAGAACTTGGGGTGAGGCCTCGGAGTCCTGGGGCCCTGCTGGAATTGGGTTTGAGGAGTGAGGCCCATGAGGCTTTGCGGAGCTGGAGGCTCTGGAGCGGGGGGGGGGGGGTGAGTCGAGAGAGGAGAGGCTGGGACTTGGCGCCCACCCTCCAGATATCCCTGCACACGAGGCGGGAAAGGCCATGAAGGCCGTGGGGGTGGGGGGGCCTGGGGGCACCTTAGGGGTACCCAGAGGGGCAAGGAAGAAGTTTCGCCCAGGTGCAGGCAGGGCCTCCTGCCCACACCAGAGCCCACCTTCCCAGAGCCTGTTCCGGAGCCCGCGGCGCTGTGGCAGCCCTGGGGGCTGGGACAGGGCAGTTTGGCATGGTCTGACCCGGGGTGGAGGAGCAAGGGGGCCGGCAGCCCCCGAAGGCTGGACGAGGCCGGGACCTGGGCCTCCACTGCCCGGTGCTTCTGCCATGCAGAAATGGGCTGTCTTCGGCCCAGCTAAATGCTCTTTTGTGACTCCTTGCATCACCCCCAGCCTGGGCAAGAGGAGGCTGGCAGAGGGACCTTGCCCGTCTCTGCTGTGTAGCCGTAGTGCCCTTGGGGAACTCGGGGCTGGGGTGGGAGGGGAGGTGGGCCAAAGGGCTCGGCTCTCATGACAGCCTGGCAAAAGCTGCTGCTCAAGCTGGCCCTCCCGAGTAGAGACGCCGGGCGGGGCATCGGTGGACGTCTGGTCAGGGCCCGGGCCCCTGACATTTTCTCCTGCTCTGCTCCCCTTCTTTTGCCCAGACTCATCCCGCCCCTCAACCAGCTGGAGCTGCTGAGGAACCTCAAGAGCAAGTCCGGCCTCACCTTCAGGTCAGCACAGCGCCTCCCGCAGTGGGGCTGGGGCTTTGGGGTAGGATGGGAAGCCCAGGCTCGGTGAGGCCCTCGCCGCCATGGGGGCATCAGGAAGCCTTGGCTGCCTCCCCGAGTCCACAGAGCCCTGGGGTGGGATGGGCCCCGTCCTCGTGTGGTTCTCTTTACACTTGCGCTGGCTGGGTGGGGATGTCTGTCCCTAGAGGAGGGTCAGGACCAGTGGACAGGTGACGTGTGGGGTGGACGGGGCTCCAGGTGGCCCTGCTGGTGGCTCATCTGGAGTTTGCAGGAGCGATGTACACTGGTGGCCCTTGCTGACCCTGTGGCCCCGGAACCAGTGACCCTTTAGTGCTCCCGTGCAGATGGGCACGCAGAGGCCGGGCACACTGCGCCCGCGTTTCTGTTTCTCAAGAGCCATGAGTCCTGACGGAAGGGTCTGGATGTGCACACCTGGGGCCTGTGGACGGTCCTCGGCATCCACGCCACACCTGGGGCCTGTGGGCGGTCCTCGGCATCCATGCCACACCTGGGGCCTGTGGGCGGTCTTCGGCATCCACGCCACACCTGTGGACAGTCCTCGGCATCCACGCCACACCTGGGGCCTGTGGACAGTCCTCGGCATCCACGCCACACCTGGGCCTGTGGACGGTCCTCGGCATCCACGCCACACCTGGGGCCTGTGGGCGGTCCTCGGCATCCACGCCACACCTGGGGCCTGTGGGCGGTCTTCGGCATCCACGCCACACCTGTGGACAGTCCTCGGCATCCACGCCACACCTGGGGCCTGTGGGCAGTCCTCGGCATCCACGCCACACCTGGGGCCTGTGGGCGGTCCTCGGCATCCACGCCACACCTGGGGCCTGTGGGCGGTCCTCGGCATCCACGCCACACCTGGGGCCTGTGGGCGGTCCTCGGCATCCACGCCACACCTGGGGCCTGTGGGCTGTCCTCGGCATCCACGCCACACCTGGGGCCTGTGGGCGGTCTTCAGCATCCACGCCACACCTGTGGACAGTCCTCGGCATCCACGCCACACCTGGGGCCTGTGGACAGTCCTCGGCATCCACGCCACACCTGGGGCCTGTGGGCGGTCTTCAGCATCCACACCACACCTGTGGACAGTCCTCGGCATCCACGCCACACCTGGGGCCTGTGGACAGTCCTCGGCATCCACGCCACACCTGTGGACAGTCCTCGGCATCCACGCCACACCTGGGGCCTGTGGGCGGTCTTCGGCATCCACGTGACACCGGACACTCTGCGGGGGCCCTGGGTTGGATAACAGTGTCCCTGCTAGTGAGGAGAGGGAAGTTTGCAGATGGTCCCACGGGAGACACCAGGTGAAGGCAGATGATGAGACTAAGTGATGCAGGCCAAGCCAAAGATACATAGAGCCACGTGACTCAGGAAAACCCCAGGAGAGATGCCCATGCCACGTGACTCAGGAAAACCCACAGGAGATACGTCCCTGCCACGTGACTCAGGAAACCCCACAGGAGAGATGCCCTGCCACGTGACTCAGGAAACCCCACAGGAGATACACCCCTGCCACGTGACTCAGGAAACCCACAGGAGAGATGCCCATGCCACGTGACTCAGGAAAACCTACAGGAGAGATGCCCCTGCTACATGACTCAGGAAACCCCACAGGAGAGATGCCCTGCCACGTGACTCAGGAAACCCCACAGGAGATACACCCCTGCCACGTGACTCAGGAAAACCCCAGGAGAGATGCCCATGCCACGTGACTCAGGAAAACCCACAGGAGAGATGCCCCTGCTACATGACTCAGGAAACCCCACAGGAGAGATGCCCCTGCCACGTGACTCAGGAAACCCCACAGGAGATACGCCCCTGCCACGTGACTCAGGAAGCCCACAGGAGATACACCCCTGCCACGTGACTCAGGAAACCCCACAGGAGAGACGCCCCTGCCACGTGACTCAGGAAACCCCACAGGAGATACACCCCTGCCACGTGACTCAGGAAACCCACAGGAGATACACCCCTGCCACGTGACTCAGGAAACCCCACAGGAGATACACCCCTGCCACGTGACTCAGGAAACCCCACAGGAGATACACCCCTGCCACGTGACTCAGGAAATCCCACAGGAGAGATGCCCCTGACACATGACTCAAGAAACCCACAGGATGGGGCCGGGAGTTTGGCCTAGTGGTTAAAGTGCTTGCCTAGCATGCATGAAGACCCAGGTTCGATTCCTCTGTACCACATACATAGAAAAAAGCCGGAAGTGGTGCTGAGGCTCAAGTGGTAGAGCTCTAGCCTTGAGAAAGTCCAAGGACAGTGCTCAGGCCCTGAGCTCAAGCCCAGGACTGGCAAAAAAAAAAAAAGAAACTCACAGGAGATACACCCCTTCCACGTGACTCAGGAAAACCACAGGAGATACACCCCTGCCACATGACTCAGGAACCCACAGGAGAGATGCCCCTGCCACGTGACTCAGGAAACCCCACAGGAGAGACGCCCCTGCCACGTGACTCAGGAAACCCCACAGGAGAGATACCCCTTCCACGTGACTCAGGAAACCCACAGGAGAGATGCCCCTGCTACATGACTCAGGAAACCCCACAGGAGAGATGCCCTGCCACGTGACTCAGGAAACCCCACAGGAGAGACGCCCCTGCCACGTGACTCAGGAAACCCCACAGGAGATACACCCTGCCACGTGACTCAGGAAACCCCACAGGAGAGACGCCCCTGCCATGTGACTGAGGAAAACCACAAGAGATACACCCCTGCCACGTGACTCAGGAAACCCACAGGAGATACACCTCTGCCACGTGACTCAGGAATAATTCTGTGGTTTAAGTTGCCAGGCTGTAGGTTTTTATTATGGCAGCTCTAGCTGCTCTTTGATCCTAGGAAATGGGGTTCTGTTGTAATAAATGCCTAAAAATGGGAGCCACGCATGGTAGCCTACAGCTATATTCCTAGCTACTTGGGTGGTGGAGATCAGGAGAATTGGGGTTTGAGGCCAGTCTGCTCAGAGCTGGACGACCCCCTCTCAGTCAAGAACCTGGGCGTGAAGTCCTGGCTGACGGAGAAGGAGGATCGTGATCTGAGGGTGGTCCCAGGCAAAAACTCAGTGGTGTGGCCTCGCAAGCACGAGGCTTGAGGTCAAACCTCATTGCTACCAGGAACACAAAAGCCTAGTCGGAGGTGTGAGGTGAGTGCTAGATCAGTGCACACTGCCCTGAAGAGAGGCTGCTGTGAGCGCCAGACAGGGAGGCCCGTCTGTGGTGAGAGCCCTGGCCAGCAGTGCTTCTGTCGCCGTGCTCCACGCGGCTCACTGGTGCAGAGACTGCAATCCAGGCTCAGCCAGGCCCCCCTGCTTACAAGCTGTGGTGAGTCAGCGCGTGTGGTGGAGGAAAGCAGGAAGAGAGACAAAAAGAAGCCAGGGGCAAGCCGTGCCCCTCAAAGCCGCACCCAGAGTGGCCCACTACCCCAAGTGGCCTTCCTCCCCGTGGCCTGTTCAGCTATGCACTTGTGTGTGGACCACGCCTCTCACATAGAACCTGAGTGCCACGCTGTTCAGAAGAGGGCCCTTGTGGCAGTGACGGCATCCTGATTGTCCCCTGTACAGCTGCAGTATGGCTGTCTCTATGAGGTCATAGGATGACAAAGGACTCGAGGCCCAGAGCCGGAGAGGCAGGTGGACTTTACGTGGTGCATTGGAGGAGAAGGGCCTGCCCACATCTCGCTTTTTATTTATGGCCTCTGGAACAAAGAGGTCAGAAGTCAAATTCTCCAAGTGTGTGGTCATTGCAGAACTGCACCGTGGGTAGAGAGGGGTCCACGGCAGAACTGCACCGTGGGTAGGTGGGGCCCTGGGTATCTAGCGTGCAGGCCACTGGAGGACTGCAGGCCAGGACAGCCTTGCTGTCTCATGTGGCCCACTATCTTTTCAGTGCATTGCTCCTGAAGCAATGCATGGAATCCAAGTGGCTGCAGGCTCATTCTCAAAAGTCTGACCACGTCTCCCGCCTCGCTGTCGCCTTGCTGTCCTGATGTGGAGACTCTTGCAGTGGTGCATAGCCACGCAGTGTCACAGGAGGACCAGCAAGACCCCTCGCCCTGGATTTGAGCAAGATCATTCTCTAGTCTAGTGCTTAGCCGAGGAAGGGGTGATACTAAAATATTCTAGTAACTTTGTAGTAAGTAAGACAGACCATGTCCAGATGACCTCACAGGTGGAGCGTGCGTGACCGGAGGAGCTGGCAGTGGAGGGAGCTCTGGCTCTTGGACCGTTGGCCAGTTTTCCATGGCACAGAGGGAAAATCCCCCCGTTGGGCGTGATCTTCAGCACACTTTCCCCTCCGAAGCTTCGTGGAACTGGTGTGCCTCCACTGCCATGTCTTGGGCCGTGCTGCATGGGCGTGTGGGAGCCCCCCCGGCCCCTCACGCACGCTCCACAGTGGGCGCCTGGACACCAGTGGGACTCGCGGGTGTAGCGAGGCCACTATCCTGGCTGCCACTCCCTCCTGGAGCTGCCCGCGCAGTGACTAACCCTCTTCTTCTCTTCTTGAAGGAAGGAGCCTCCGCCGGAGCCATCACCAAGGTCAGTTCCTCCAGCCGCCTGGCACGTGAGTGCCATCTGGCCTCTGCGTACCCCACGTGTCGGGTCTGCCAGGCTGCCAAGGGCCGCCATGTGCTCTGTCACTGCTTCTCACTCACGACCTCTCCCTGGGCTCCTCCAGGCAGCTGTGCCTCCCTGGCCCCCCCACCCCCCATGGATCCCACTCCCAGGGGCCCAGAGGCAGGTGTTCCGTGCAAGTGCTCATGGGGCCTGATTGACAGCTAGTCTGAGTTGA
Organism: Megascapheus bottae; assembly: GCF_031878675.1. Classification (NCBI taxonomy): domain Eukaryota; kingdom Metazoa; phylum Chordata; class Mammalia; order Rodentia; family Geomyidae; genus Megascapheus; species Megascapheus bottae. The sequence continues at coordinate 48,566,123 of NC_143526.1, forward strand.
AACCCGCCCCCAACTGAACCCCCCCGAAAAAGGGCTCTCAGCCCTACCCACCGTGTGGGCAGGGAGGAGAACTGGGTGCACATGGGTACACACAGGCAGTGGGCCGAGGCTTCACGCTGCACACCGGCAGGGCAGAGTGCCGCATTGCCCTGCCCTCTGGGAGGGCCTGTGTGCCCACCACAGCCAGCCCTCACAGGTCAGTCAGACCTCTCCAGGTTTCTCCAACCTCCCATGGAATCCACTGAGGTGGGGCTCACTGCCAGCTCTGCTTGGGGCACAGCTCTTGAGGGGTGCAGAACTGGCCCCTGTGTCCCTAGCATTGAAAAGAATGCTAAGATTGGGTCACAAAGCCCCAGCCTAAAACTCGAGCCCGTGAGGCATCTCTGCTGGGCTGCAGGCCAGCCCACAGCAGTGTCCCCTGCCCCACGCTGCCCATCCACGCAGGGCTGTGTGGCTCCAGCTCCAGACCAGGTCTTGGGCTCCTACGAGCCCTCTCACGCCTGCCTGGACCTTAGGGTGACCAGAGGGCGGGGCACACAGGCGTGTGTGCTCTTGTGGGGTCAGGAAATCCTGGCCAAACCCTCATCCGTGTCTAGTGGAGCTGGACACGACTCTTCCTCTTGACCGGGAGAGGGGGGTGAGTTGCAGGGAGTCCTCAGTGGAAAAGGTCCCCACCCGTCACCGGCGGCCAGTGGGCAGGTCACTAAGGAAGCAGCCGCGGCGCGCTAGCCAGCAGTGCAGCCCTGGCTGGTGTGTGGTTAGCCTCGTTCCTCAGTGGGGATAAGAGCCCCGTGTGGCCCTAGCCGAGGAAGGCTGGCCAGCTTCCTGGAGACCAGCCAACTTCCTGTCTCCGTCGCTTTTAGGCGACGTGGCCCAGTCTCCTCCCAGCGCTGCGGAGGAGTGGCCGAGCGTGGAGAGCTGGCAGGAGAGGGGGGCCCGGCCCCGCTGGCCATCGGTGCCGAGCCCGTGGTTTGGGCTGCCCCACAGCTCTGTCCCTGGTGGACAGAGATGGATCCCCTCCGTGATGGTGGTGGAGGAGTTTCTGCCCGTCTCTGTGCGGCCCAGCCCGCCTGGCCTGGGCCCTTGCTGGGAATGGCTACCCGGGGCCTGTGCGCTCGCTGCCCTGGCTGTGCCCTGGCCCCCTGCCAGGCCCTCGTCTCAGCCTCTCTCTCTCTCTCTTTCCCTCTCCTGCCCCCATCTGGAAAATCTTGCTGCCCCCAAGTGCTTTTAACCACTGTCACTGCCCTTCTTGGGCCCCTTTCTCGTCTGCTCTGTCTTTTGGGATGAGGTGCTGGCCCTGAAAGCAGGACTCAAGGTGAGGACCACGGGAGCCCCTGGCTCTCCGGTATGTGCGGTGGCTCCCCCGCTCCACCCCTGCCAATCCTCTGTCTCCTCCCCGCGTGTTGGTGGTCCCTGCCTGCCTGTGCCTCCCATACCCTTCCCTGAGGGTCACGGCCGGCCAGCCAGGCCCGCCCCCTGCTCACCTGAGCAGGGCCTCAGCAAGCACACTGGGCTCCTGGCGGGTGTGAGGCACCTGGAGCACCGGGGCGTCGTGGGAGTGAGGAACCGTTCCTTCGGGGAGAGCCCCTCCCCGGGCCTGCACCCACGGCCAGGAAGTGCAGGGCGGCGTCTCTGCCCTGTGTGGTCCAGCACGAGCCCCCCTTCAGCATCCAGAGTGCAGGTGCTGCTCAGAGAAGGCCATGTGACCTGGGAGCCGATGGCAGGAGGGCTTCCCAGGGCTTCCTGCTGTCCCCGCCCGTCAGCAGAGCAGGCACCGGTGGCCGTACTTCCTGCCCTGGAGGCAACACAGTCTGAGCTGGTGACAGTGTGACCCGGGGCCTCTTGCCCGGCACCTGTGTGCTCCTGGGCCTGCCCGGGAAGCAGGCCAGGCAGGGGTGGTGAGCCCCGGCCGGCTGGGGCCCTCAGATCCTGGCCACACTGGGGCCACTTGGATGGAGACGTTTGGAGTGCCTGTGCGGGTCTAGGTAGGGAATGGGGGCAGGCCTGTGAGGGCGGGGGGGCGCTCAGGCCTGTGCTGCTCTCATGTGTCTCTTGTGACCTGCCCTTCGTGGTCCCATGTCTGCCCTCACCACCTCCCACCTCCATGCCCGAGACCTCTGAGCCCCTTGCGTCTGTGTGGGTCTCCTCTCTTTCACAGGTGGTGGCCTTCTGTGTGTTTTGTTGCTTACCTGCCTGCCTGGCCTTGGCCAGTCTCTGTGAGGACACCCGGCCTCCACCCAGGGCCTGCCTGCAGCTCCTTCCTGGCCTAGAGCTCAGAGGAAATAGACCGCATGGTGTTAGCCAAGCAGGAAAGTGTGCTGTCCTCCCTCGCTCTGGCCAAGCCTTGCTCCCTCAAAGGGGCCGCAGGCTACCATGGCGTTCATTAAAGCAGACAGAGGCTCAGCCCTGGCGCCAAGCAGCTGCCACATCCCATAGCGCAGTCTCTGCAGAGCTGGTGCCAGCCTGTGGGGTGCCCCTCCCTCCTCAGGGACGGGAAGGAGCTCCTGCGCACCTTCCAGGAGGTTTAGGCCTGGGGACCACGAGGGGTAAGTGGGAGGTGTGCCACCCAGGCCAGGACCGTAAGGCGGGGAGCTTTGTTGGTGGCACCATTGTGTAATGAGATATCAGACAAAAGTGCAGTCTCAGTCCATGCCCAAGGTGGCCTGAGCCTACTTGCGTGTAGCACGCAAGCCTAGCAGAGGAGGAAGCTGTGGCTCACTGCAGGCTCTGGGGGACGTGGACTGTGGCTCACTGCAGGCTCTGGAGGACGTGGACTGTGGTTCACTGCAGGCTCTGGGGGACGTGGACTGTGGTTCACTGCAGGCTCTGGGGGACGTGGACTGTGGTTCACTGCAGGCTCTGCGGGACGTGGACTGGGGCTCACTGCAGGCTCTGGGGGACGTGGACTGGGGCTCACTGCAGGCTCTGGGGGACGTGGACTGTGGCTCATTGCAGGCTCTGGAGAACGTGGACTGTGGTTCACTGCAGGCCCTGGGGGACGTGGACTGGTTCACTGCAGACTCTGGGGGATGTGGACTGTGGTTCACTGCAGGCTGGGGGACGTGGACTGGGGCTCACTGCAGGCTGGGGGACGTGGACTGGGGCTCACTGCAGGCTCTGGAGGACGTGGACTGTGGTTCACTGCAGGCTCTGGGGGACGTGGACTGTGGTTCACTGCAGGCTCTGGGGGACGTGGACTGTGGTTCACTGCAGGCTCTGGGGGACGTGGACTGTGATTCACTGCAGGCTCTGGGGGACGTGGACTGTGGTTCACTGCAGGCTCTGGGGGACGTGGACTGTGATTCACTGCAGGCTCTGGGGGACGTGGACTGTGGTTCACTGCAGGCTCTGGGGGACGTGGACTGTGGTTCACTGCAGGCTCTGGGGGACGTGGACTGTGGTTCACTGCAGGCTCTGGGGGACGTGGACTGTGGTTCACTGCAGGCTCTGGGGGACGTGGACTGTGGTTCACTGCAGGCTCTGGGGGACGTGGACTGTGGTTCACTGCAGGCTCTGGGGGACGTGGACTGTGGTTCACTGCAGGCTCTGGGGGACGTGGACTGTGGTTCACTGCAGGCTCTGGGGGACGTGGACTGTGGTTCACTGCAGGCTGGGGGACGTGGACTGTGGTTCACTGCAGGCTCTGGGGGACGTGGACTGTGGTTCACTGCAGGCTGGGGGACGTGGACTGTGGTTCACTGCAGGCTCTGGGGGACGTGGACTGTGGTTCACTACAGACTCTGGGGGACGTGGACTGTGGTTCACTGCAGGCTGGGGGACGTGGACTGTGGCTCACTGCAGGCTGGGGACATGGACTGGGGCTCACTGCAGGCTGGGGGACGTGGGTTGTAGCTTGCAGGCTCAGGACCTTGCTTAGGAAATGCCAGGACTGCTGCCCAAATGCTAAGGAATCGTGCCATCAGAAGGTTCATTTGCCAGCATTGGCGAGTGCGCCCTTCAGGCCCAGATGGAGAGATGCCTGTGGATTGCCAGTAATGGAGACTGTCGGTTGACATTAAACAAATGTGAGAAGAAAGCAGAGTTGTCCCTGATTTGAGACTGTTGCCATGCATCCTGGGTTCCCCGGATGCTATCTGAGAGGGACCAGCTGCAAAGGGCCTTGAAGGAGCCCCAAGGAAAAGGAGGGGTGATTCTGACCACTTTCTGCCCACTTGAATGTGGATGTCGATCTGGTGTTGGGGGTCTGGGCCAGGCAGTGCTCTCCTAGGCTCCACTCACTGCAGCTCCAATCTCAGGGGGACCGGTGAGACCTCAGGCAAACTGACGTGGGCCTGCACCCCCTCCCCTGAGCACTCTACCATTAGGGACAACCCCTGCCTCCTGGCCCAGCCGAGGCCTGTTCTGGACTGGGCCATCCCAGGCTGGCATGGCGAGCCCTCGCTGATGGATCTGTGAAGCTACACTGCACATTTCTTCCCTGTAAAACACGCATGCTTCAGAGCGGCCACTTCCGGGGTCATGTCTGCCCACGGCTAACCTGCTTTAAAGTCTTACCCCACGTGCTTTTTTTTTGTTGTTGTTGGCATGAGTACAACAAAAAAAATGAGATAACAATAATATTAATACATCTCTTAAGACATGAACCCAAACTCTGGCTTTGGAAGGAAAAGGTATTTTTGGAGGAAAACCATAGGGATTTTTTTCTCCAAAAATAGGGGACGGTTTTCTTTTCCAGGCTGCTGAAGATTTCCGCACACCCCTCACTGCCCTTGCTCAGATGCAAGCTCTGCAGCCGCTGGCAGAGCTGGTACCATCCGGGGGCTGCCATGACTCAGTCTACCCACCCGCTCTCTGGTCGGGCCCGTTGTCTCTGCCCCGCCTTCCCGGGACTAACTGTGCTCTCCTCGTTTCCAGTAAAGGCCGACCGTGCCGAGGGTGCCTGTGTGGATGCTGCCCGGGACACTCTAGGTACCACCACTGCTCGCACGGACTGACCGCGCTGCACGCCCCGCCCTCCCTGCTTACTAGAGGTGGGGAGGAGCCCCAGCAGCACCCCCTCAGCTCTGACTCCCTGATGCCCAGAGCACAGGCAGAGCCGGGTGTCTGGCCTCCCTCCTCCACACCACGCCCTGCCCTGCTGTGGCCAGGGCCACTGAGGTGGAAACAACAGTGCCCATCAGAGAGAGGTTGTTTCCCCCCCGGGCTGGCCAGTCTGGCACCTCTACTAGGCACTGAGGACCCATCCTGAGCTGGTGGCCTCTCTGTGGAGGCCATGTCCTGTGTTCTGGGCTCTTCAGCCCCCTCCCTCCAAAAGCCTGAAGCCACGGCTACCACTTGTGACTCTCAGGCTTGGTTTAGGGCAGACCGGAAACAGGACGGTGGAAAAGCCCCGCCTCCCTTGCACCTTGACCACACCTTTCCTGTCTCTGTCCCTGTCTGTTGTCTGTGTGTGAGGGCCTCTGACCTCCTGCTTGCTCTAGGGCCTCTGCCTCCTGATTCCCTGTTCTGCCTGTCCCATTCCTGGCCAGTGCAGCCCAGCCACAGGCAGAAAGCTACCGTGCCCACCTGCAAGAGCCCCTCCCCATTGTGTGCATGTGGCTGACCAGCACGAGCCGCATGCTTGTGCACCTGCACCCATGCATGCTCCAGACCCTTCTCCACCGGAGGGAGGGGCTTGCAGGGCCATCTCCTCCTGCCCCGGGGGCCACTTGGCTCTCTGTGTCCCCAGTGGGCACTGTGGGAGGCTCTTGAAGTCTCCTGTGGGGACAGTGGCCTGCTTGAGCCCTGGCTGAAGCTACGTGCTGGTCCAGAGCATCTGTGTCCAGGCCGCTCCTGGCCACGGGCTGGGCCTTTGGGATGGGGAGAGGGGTGAGGTTGCTTGGGATGGGAGTCGGGAAGTGTGGGGCTCTGCTGGGTGCGTTCTTATGGCGGGTCCCTTTGCCTTCCCGGGCATCCTCTGTCTCTACTAGGCTGGGCAGTTTCTTGTGGATGCCGGCTCCCTGCATTGCTGGGCTGGGTCCCTGCGTGCTGACCAGGCAGGGGTCATCTCACTGCTGAGCCCTGTTTGAATTTGCCCTGGGGAGAGACTAGGACTCCTTTGCTTCCCCGGCTGCTCCTGAGTGATGTCCGACCCACATGCACCTCGTACACGGGTCGGGTCGGCCACAGGCTCTCGCTGGGGAAGTGGAGGGAGCCCCAGAGAGCCCCTCTGGGTTTGCTCTGTTGGCTCGAGAGGTGAGGTGAGGGAGCCCTCCAAACCTTTCGCTGTTGTCCAGGCTCGGGGTGGGGAAGGCTGATGATGGCCCAGGGTCAGTCCCTGCACAGGGCCTCCTGCCGCAGGGCCCCCCTCGGGGCCTGGGTGGGAGCAGTGTGGAGAGCTGGGGACACGGCTGAGACAGAGTGGGTGGCCCTGCCGTGTCCAGGTCATACGTGGGACTGGAGTCCTTGGAGAGATCTCTGGCCCTAGCACTTGGTGACAGGGAGGAAGTCAACCAGGAGGGAGAGGTGGTTGGCCTGAGGGTCCTCAGACTGCCCCAGATCCCCTCCCTGTGGCCCCCACATAGGCCGGCAGTGCCCCCATCCTGTCTGATGTCATGACACCCACTGCCACCCCAGTTCACCGTGAGTGTGGGAGACGCCTCTGACTTGGTGCTCGGTTCCCTGGTTGTCAGCTGTCAGCCTTGTGGCTCCTGGGAAATCACACTGGCTGCTCTACCACACTGCTCAGCGCCAGCTTAGCTGAGACGAGCCAAGGGACTGCTTTCATCTCCCTTCCCTTTGTGTGCAAGTTGGAGGGAAAGAGCAGAAGATGACCTTGAGTGACACGAGAACATGTCTTTCCAGGGGCCAGAGCCTCCTTTCCCGTGTTTGCAGTGATAGAGGAGGGGTCCATAGGAGTAGCAAGGAATGTTCTAGAAGTCCCTGAGCTGGACAAGTCCAGGCGGGCCCCAGTGCCACCATGGTGCTCAACTGTTTGCAGTCAATTCTCCCCCACCAGCTGAGATTCTCTGTTGAGGCCAAGACCAGAAGGATGTGTAGACTCAGGGGGGCTCTTGTCTGGGTTGGCTTCTGGGGGTCCAGAGGTACAGGCCTGGGGCCGGGGCGGGGACAGAGGTACAGGCCTGGGGCCGGGGCGGGGACAGAGGTACAGGCCTGAGGCTTGGCGGGAGACAGAGGTACAGGCCTGGGGCTGGGGGAGACAGAGGTACAGGCCTGGGGCTGGGGGAGACAGAGGTACAGGCCTGGGGCTGGGGGAGACAGAGGTACAGGCCTGGGGCCGGGGCGGGGGGGGGGGGGACAGAGGTACAGGCCTGAGGCTTGGCGGGAGACAGAGGTACAGGCCTGGGGCTGGGGGAGACAGAGGTACAGGCCTGGGGCCAGGGCGGGGACAGAGGTACAGGCCGGCATCCAAGCCAAAAGACTCACTGGTATTTGGTGCTCTCGGGACACCTGCAGTCACCACACTTCCCAAGTGGCCCTGTGGACAGCCTGTGGCCCAATTTCTGCTTCTTTCTTCCTCTTCCTCATTGATGGTCTTGTAATTGCTAGCTGCCCAAAGACGGGTGGGAAGGGGCCCTGACCATGCCCACTGTGTCCAGGCCGGGCAGGGCCTCACGGCTCACCCCTCACTTCAGAGGTCACTTCCGCTCCACTGGAAGTCCGTCTGGCTCTGGGTCCCTGGTGGGACAGTGAGTGTCACTGCACATTGGGTTTCTGAGCCCCTCTGAGGCCTTCCAGACTGCAGCATCCTTGGCTGTCGTAGGCCTTGCCTGGAGGCCGCCCTGGGAAGTCTGGCTGGCCCTCAAGGAGCTGCAGTGCCCTTGGGAGGAGCACGCAGCCAGCCTGGACCCAGAGCCTGCGGCTTCCCAGGCGGAGGCTGGAGGTGGAGAGCCTGGGCCAAACCCACCCTTGTGGATGCCAGGGGTGGGGGGTGAGAGCAGCCAGGCCTGACTGAAGAGAACATGGTGGAGGGAGGTCGGGGTGCAGACCGTGGTGGTGACTGCACAGAAGGCCATAGGTAGGAGGCCTTGAGTTCACGCCCCGGTGTTCACACACACACACACACAGACGTGTGCACATACAAACGCAAACACGCTGTTTTGTGGGGCTGGCCTCTGCCCTGCTGCTGAAGGCCAGGGCATGAAAGCCTGGCCCTGGAGGGGCCTCACCCCTTCCACTCTTCCAGAAGCAGAGACGTTCACTTGTCCTGATGAGCCCAGGTGCAGTGGACGGATGCCGGGCACCTGCCGGGCAGTGGCCCCACTGCAAAAGCCAGGAGGCTCCTGGCTTCCTTGGAAAGGCCAGAGTGTGGATGGACACGCCTCAGCCCAGTGCAGGGCACCCTGACAGCGAGTCAGAGGGAGAGGCTCGGGAGGTCGTCCTTGGCAGCCGGGAGGGCTGGCGGGAAGGCCCCGCCCCGGGGAGGCCCGGATGCTGGCATCTGGAGTCAGGTCTGAGCGTCGCCTGCCGAGCAGCTGCTCCTGCTGCCCGCGCTTTACCAGCCCTCGTAGGCTGGCCATTCTCCGACCCCGCGTGTCCCTCTGTCCTCTGGGACAACACCGGCTGCGAGCAGACCCAGCCTGTGTGCTTTCCAGAGTGACTTCTCTTGCCGTTTCTCTGTGTGTCTGTGTCTGTGTGTCTGCCGTCGGTCCTCCTGGGAGCAGTCAGAAGGTCAGTTTGAAAGATCGTGTCTTCTCTAGCCCTCGAGGCGTGGCCACCCGGGGGAAGGGCTCTCCGCAGGCCCAGGGGGTGCGGCGCTCTCCCAGCGCTGACCGGAGCCTCGACGACAGCCCGAGCAAGGTGCCCAAGAGCTGGAGCTTCGGTGACCGCAGCAGGGCTCGCCAGGCCTTCCGCATCAAGGGTGCGGCGTCCCGCCAGAACTCGGAAGGTGCGTCCGGCAGGGCCATGCCTTCCCCATGGCCCAGCGCTGCCCAGAGAGGGACACAGCCCCAAATGCAGAGCAGGGCGGTAGCCGCTTGGAGCTCGGAGGTCCCTGTTCTTCTTTGTTTTAGGACGGACCATTTTAATGCCCACCTTTGAGTGGCACCTCACACACCCTCAGTGCTTGCTGCCGCCACGGTCGTTACCTGGAGGGGAAACCCAGAGTGGCCACCCATCCCCCTCCCCTCCGCAGCCCTGGGCAGAAGGGCCTGCTTCCAGCCTCTCGTTTCTCTTCTGTGCGTGTCCTGCGGCGAGACTCCGCACAGCTGCCCTCTCCCCCGGCACAGTGTGGGGCCCCCTGGGTTGCGTGGGTCAGAGTTTCGTGGCTGAGCAGCCTTCTGTGTGGGGCTGGAACCCGTGACCGTCCACTCACCCATCCGAGCCCTCACACTAACAGGCTCTACTCCCCGCAGGCCACAGCGGGAAGCCAACCACAGAAGGCTGTGGAAAGCAGGGCAGGGTCCCGGGGACAGTCTGTCTGGGGAGCCGGGCCCGAGGTCCAGGCTGGTGGATCCTCTGATGGCCTGCATTCCTTCCACCTAGAAGCAAGTCTCCCCGGGGAGGACATTGTGGAGGACAACAAGAGCTGTAACTGCGAGTTTGTGACCGAGGACCTGACCCCTGGCCTCAAAGTCAGCATTAGAGCTGTGTGGTGAGGGACTGGGGGCCGCCCGGGGGCGGGGGGGAGAGGAGCCTCCCTCTTGGTGCCAGTGGCTGCTGGCCCTCTTGGGCTGGGAAAAGCAGCCAGAGGCCGGGGGCACCTGGGGAGGAAAGGCCACAGATGGGCCTGGGGCACTGCCTGAGGGGGCTTCACCATCACCCCTTGACACCAGTGGGTCTGGACACCCGGGCCTCTGGGCCTCAGGGACATAGGGGCCTGAGGCAAGGCTCTGGGGTGGACAGACAGGCCAGGCTTGAATGGCCAGTATGCTGGGGGTAGGTGTGGCTCAGAGTAAAGGGCCAGTCACTCTGCAGAGCTACACCCTCGGGGACTGTCCAGGCTAGGAGATGCTGAGGTGACCGGCAGGTGGATGCAGCACCAGTGTGGGCGTGGGCTGGCCTGGAGGGTGGGACCTGCCCAGAGCTCACAGCCCCCCCCCCCTTTGCAGTGTCATGCGTTTCTTGGTGTCCAAGCGCAAGTTCAAGGAGAGCCTCCGGCCGTATGACGTGATGGACGTCATCGAGCAGTACTCTGCTGGACACCTGGACATGCTGTCCCGCATCAAGAGCCTGCAGTCCAGGCAAGAGCCCCACCGGCCTGGGCTGGCAAGGGGGGGACCCTGGGGCCAGAGCCCGGGCGAGGCTCATGGGATGGCATGGGACAGACGCAGGGCAGGCCAGGGCCCAGCGCCGGGACCTTCGTCTACTGCGTCAGCTTCTTGTTGCTTTCTGCTGAGTCTTCACACTGTCTGTGCTGAGTACTTCTTTTGTCGTTCCCTTCTCCCCTTACTCACCTGTACTGTGCTGTGCCACTGTGCGTGTGCATATACGTGCACACATGAGCACAGGAGCCCGCACACACGTCTATGTGTAATGCATGTGTGTCTGTGCATGTGTGTGGCATAGGCGTGTGCTGTGTGTGTGTGGGTTGCGTACACATGTATATGCACACCTGTACGTGTGTTGGAGGGGGCATTTGTGGAACGACGTCACTACAGGGCTTCGGTAGGCCCCGTGGGCAGCAGCCGCTGTCCCACTGTCCTCTGCATTCAGGCCACCCACCTCTCCTGTAGTGATGGGTCCTGCTTCCCGGGCAGCCAGCGAGGCGTCAGCTGTGTGTGCGGCTTGTAGCTGGGCACCTGCCAGCTCACCTGCGTGTGAGCACTTGAGACCCGGCTCTCCCCGGAAATCACACGTGCAAGCCATTTGTGGACACGCATGAGAGCCCAGTGCACCCATGTAGAGGAACTGGCCACGCCCACAGGCTTACAGGGCCCCACCCTGAGCTACATGCAACACACAACAAGCACACGTGCCCCATGGGCCGGCAGGGAGCCCTGCGGGATGGGGCCCTCTGACCTGTTCCCCAGACTTCTGCCGGCAGGTTTTCAGGCCTGAAGGTGGCACTTGCGTCTGTCGTCACCGAGGGTGGGCAGGATGGAGAGCCCAGGGTCTGGGATTACCGAGAGTGGACAGGGTGGAGAGCCCGGGGTCTGTCATCGCTGTGGGTGGACAGGGTGGAGAGCCCGGGGTCTGTGATCACTGAGGGTGGAGAGCCCGGGGTCTGTGATCACTGAGGGTGGAGAGCCCGGGGTCTGTGATCACTGAGGGTGGAGAGCCCGGGGTCTGTGATCACTGAGGGTGGAGAGCCCAGGGTCTGTGATCACTGAGGGTGGAGAGCCTGGGGTCTGTGATCACTGAGGATGGAGAGCCCGGGGTCTGTCATCGCTGTGGGTGGACAGGCCAGGTCTGTGATCACTGTGGGTGGACAGGGTGGAGAGCCTGGGGTCTGTGATCACTGAGGGTGGAGAGCCTGGGGTCTGTGATCACTGAGGATGGAGAGCCCGGGGTCTGTCATCGCTGTGGGTGGACAGGCCAGGTCTGTGATCACTGTGGGTGGACAGGGTGGAGAGCCTGGGGTCTGTGATCACTGAGGGTGGAGAGCCCAGGGTCTGTGATCACTGTGGGTGGACAGGGTGGAGAGCCTGGGGTCTGTGATCACTGAGGGTGGAGAGCCGGGGTCTGTCATCTTTGTGGGTGGATAGGCCAAGTTTGTGATCACCGAGGGTGGACAGAGTGGACAGCCCAGGGTCTGTCATCGCTGTGGGTGGACAGCCTGAGGTCTGCAGTTGGTGGTCAGTATTAGCCACCCCTACCCTGTGCCTACCACGTCACAGGTGCCGAGGAGTGATTTCCAGGCTTGTAGCTGCTCCTGCAGGGGGCCCTGTCCCAGCCCAGGAGGCTGAACCGGGGTCTCTGGGACCCTCCAGAGCAGCGGCCGGACTTGTGCTGTTCGGCAAGTGGGAAGCCCTAGCCCCCGGCCTGTGTGGTGTGTCCACACCTCTCTCCAGTGCTTTCCTCCCCACATTTCCCTTGGCCTCCCCTTCTGTCTGGCCAGCCGGGGGCCGGGGTGCCTCTGGCCCTGACACAGAGCTCACATGGCCAGTGGCAGCCACCTCTGGGGACTTTGTTCCTGGGGGCCAGCCCATCCCCTGCCCTCTGCTCTAGGAGCCTGCTGGGACCCAGGGAGTCCGGCAGGCGTGGGTGCTGTGTGTGTGGAGTGCGTGCATTTCAGGGGTTTCAGAGGCTCAGCGGTGAGGGAAATGCCTGCTGGGACGCAGGGAGTCCGGCAGGCGTGGGTGCCGTGTGTGTGGAGTGCGTGCATTTCAGGGATTTCACAGGCGCCTCCCCGCCCGTTTCTGTGCGTTTCCGGCAGCTCTGCCTCGAGCTGCCTGATGAAGCCTTGTGCTGGTGTCTCTTTTCTCGTTTGCACTGCCAGGATAGATATGATTGTGGGTCCCCCACCCCCTTCAACTCCCCGGCACAAGAAGTACCCCACCAAAGGACCCACGGCCCCTCCGGGAGAGTCACCCCAGTACTCACCTAGGTTAGGATGCACCCCTCTCCCCGGCCTGCCTTGTGAATGGCCAGCCCCTCCGCTCCAGGCCACATGACTGCACTCCTCTCCACGCATGGGGCAGCCTCCCCTCCTAAAACACACCCGAGAGGAAGAGGGTCAGCCCTGCGCAGACCAGGGTGGGCAGTGCCAGAGCCTCCTCCACAGTCGGGGTTCCGGGTGCTCCCTTCAGCAGGGCCTGTTCTGGATGGAAGCGGAGAGCATCGACGGCCAGGACGCTATTGTCTCCCCCTGCTCAGGCCATGGCCTTCGTGACCTGGCCGCAGACTCAGGCCCGTGGGTGCCTGGCTCTGAGCTCAGGGCTGCCCGGATCCCAGCCGGTGGGCCGCTTTCCTGTGCCTCTCTCCCGGGCGTGAGATGCACACAGCAGCAGCTCCTGCCTCCACACTGAGTGTGCCAAGCGTGAACTGGAGGCCCCAGCGCCAGGCTGGCTGTGTGGGCGCCGTGCTGCTTCCCATCTTGGTCACCCTCGAGGGCAGTACCCAGGACCGTGGCAGTGACCGTCCCAGCTGGTGGGGAAATGGAGTTCAGGGCGCAGTCAGCTGTCAAGAGCAGGCCTTGCGTAGTGAGTTCAGATCCCCAGGCTTTCTGGTTTTCCTGGAACCGCCAAGATGGTGGCCTGCTCCTCCAGCCAGTGTGACTGGCCAGGGTAGGTGAGGGGCAGATGCGCAGCGCTGCCCTGCCAGGTGGCTTAGGGACAGAGTGGCCCTGGGAAGCCCAGTACCGGTACAGATGGAGCCCAGAGCAGCCAGCAGGCGCCTTGTCTGCTCACTGCCTCGGCTTTTAGGAGGTTGAGGATGAACTGCTAAGTTAGCTCAGACCTGTGGCTCTGCCCTGGAGAGGCCGGCAGGGAGGGCAGGGGGGTTGTGCTTCCTGACTAGAAGAGTCCCAGCTCTGAGGCGGGAGCCTGCCCCAGGCGTGCTGTGGCCTGGTGTCTGGACATCCAGGCTGCGGCTGGGGCCTCCCCAGCTTCCCCTCACCCAGGTTCACACCTGGAAGAGCCCAGGACAGGGTGAGCGTCCCGACCCGAGGGACTTCCAGACCGCTGGAGCCAGGAGGAGGCCGCACGGGGCACTCGCCCAACCCCAGGCAGCTCTAGGCCCAGCACTGATCCAAGGGTCCCCTTGGGACTCACCAGACAGGTGGCCGTCATGTGGCAGGGTGAAGGGGCTGCGCATCTGCCTGGATTCTGTGGACATGGGCACACCAGGACCCCAGCCCCGCCATTGCCACAGCATCTGCTTGGAGCGAGAGGGCCTCCCTGCCCTCGTGCATGCACGCAGCATGGAGCAGTGGAGCATGCACGGCTGCACCTGGCTGTGAGCCTGAGCCCTCTCCTGCGCACTGCCAGCTAGCACCCCACTGAGTTGGGCCTGGCGGCCTGCTGGGCCATGGGGCCACAGGGGTACATTTTGCACTGGGGTGTGGCTGTGTGGCCTGGCCTGGGGTGAGCCACGTAGCCCGGGGGGGGGAGCCGCGCCCTGTGGCCTCGGCTGGGGTGGCCTTCCTCAGCTGTGAACTCAGTATGAGAGCGTACAAGGGAGGCTGCTGTTTCCTGCTGGCTTTGCCGCAGCTGCCGTTCTCAGCCCATCCTGCAGCCCGGCACAGCGTGGCCCTTCCTCAGATCTACTGAGGATCTACTGGTGCTGTGTCAACAGTGAGAGCCCCCCCCACCCCTCGCCCCCTGCCCCAGGGCGAGGCTGCGCCTTCCTTCCTTCCTTCAATAGTGACTTTCGGCCTTGACAGATCGGCTCAGCTGAATTCTGCACATGCATCCACATGGCACCAACATCTGCACAGTTTACATGCACACACGCGCACACACCACGCCACAGGTATACGCAAACCTCAGGTTGGCTGCTTCCCTCCTCTCCCCCCGTCCTCCCCTCTCCCCCTTCCTCTGGTTGTGCATTGCAGTTTCCAGTGTGGCGCTCATCCCCTTCCTTGTCCCGGAGCATGGAGCAACAGCTCACACGTCCCTGCTTCTGTCGTCCTTGCTGGAGACATTAACGTGGTCTGTGTCGTACCTGTCAGTGGAGGCTTCCCTGGTGCATTACACAGGAGTAAAGTTCAGGGGGAGGGGGGCAGTGGCCTTGTGTTTGGAGCCCCGGCCAGGTGCTCACCATCCATCACGGCCCCAGGACCTTGGTGTACTGTAGGACCATTAAGCCCAGGCCAGGGAGGGGAGAGGAAGGGAGATGAGGGTAGTGATGGGGCAGTGAGCAAGCCGGGCAGAAGCACCATCACTTTACTCCTCAGTAATGTGCCAGATTCCATGGATGCGGACCGAGTAGAACCGGACCAGAGTGTAAGGAGGCAGCGCGAGAGGACCAGGCACCGGTGTCCATCTGTCCTGGCGCCTGCTGCCCCCCGGGTCGGCTCTGAGGGTCGTGGAGCCCGGATCTGGGGGGCCGTGGCTGGCCCAGGAGGAGGGGGCAGGGGCCTAGCCCCACGATTCCAAACTCACCCTCGGGGGCCGGGTTTCTGTTCCCGGCAGAGTGGACCAGATCGTGGGGCGGGGCCCAGCGGTCACGGACAAGGACCGGACCAAGGGCCCGGCGGAGGCCGACCTGCCTGAGGACCCCAGCATGATGGGACGGCTTGGGAAGGTGGAGAAGCAGGTGGGCGGGGCTGGGGGTGGTGGGAGGGGCCACTCGGTGGGAGGGGCTAAGGGGCGGTGGGAAGTGCCACTCAGTGGGAGGGGCTGTGGGGTAGTGGGAGGGGCCACTCGGTGGGAGGGGCTGTGGGGCAGTGGGAGGGGCCACTCGGTGGGAGGGGCTGTGGGGCGGTGGGAGGGGCCACTCGGTGGGAGGGGCTGCGGGCGGTGGGAGGGGGCACTCGGTGGGAGGGGCTGTGGGGCGGTGGGAGGGGGCACTCGGTGGGCGGGGCCACCGTGCGGGCGGGGCGGTGGGAGGGGCCAGCCGCGCTGCGGGCTGCCTTGACACTCCTGGGCCATGTGTCTCCTGCTCCCCTCCTCCCTCCTCACCCCTGCCCTCGGGAACACCCCCATGGCCGCTGAGTGGGGCTGTGTTCCGGAGCTGGCCTGCACCAGGGCCACGGTGGACGGGCGCCCGGCACCAGGGTGGAGGAGGCGGCGCAGCGCCGGGGGCGCGCGGGGGGCGCGCGGGGAGCGCTGGGCCCTCCCCGAAGCCCGGCCTGCAGCAGCCCCTCCCGCAGGTGGTGTCCATGGAGAAGAAGCTCGACTTCCTGGTGAACATCTACACGCAGCGCATGGGCGTCCCTGCGGCCGAGGCCGAGGCCTACTTCGGGGCCAAGGAGCCCGAGCCGGCGCCGCCCTACCACAGCCCCGAGGACAGCCGCGAGCACCCGGACAAGCACGGCTGCATCATCAAGATCGTGCGCTCCACCAGCTCCGCCGGCCAGAGGAACTACGCGGCGCCCCCGGCCCTGCCCCCGGGCCCCTGCCCGCCGGCCGCCTCGTGGCAGCCGCAGAGCCACCAGCGCCACGGCGCCTCCCCGGTGGGTGACCGCGGCTCCCTGGTGCGCATCCCGCCCCCTCCCGCGCACGAGCGGTCTCTGTCGGCCTACGGCGGCGGCGGCCCCCGCGCCAGCGCCGAGTTCCTGAGGCTGGAGGAGGCGCCGGCCGGCCGCCCGCCCGAGGCCCTGCGGGACAGCGACACGTCCATCTCCATCCCGTCCGTGGACCACGAGGAGCTGGAGCGCTCCTTCAGCGGCTTCAGCATCTCCCAGTCCAGGGAGAACCTGGACGCCCTGGGCGGCTGCTACGCGGCCGTGGCGCCCTGCGCCAAGGTCAGGCCCTACATTGCCGAGGGCGAGTCGGACACGGACTCGGACCTCTGCACGCCCTGCGGGCCCCCGCCGCGCTCGGCCACGGGCGAGGGCCCCTTCGGCGACGTGGGCTGGGCTGGGCCCAGGAAGTGAGGCCCCCGGGGACCGGGACCTGCCCGCCGCGCCCGCCCACTGCCGCCCGGCCTTCTCGGGGGCCCGTAGTGACACTTTACAGAAGTTCCTTTCCGACCAGAGGCTGGAGGCGGGGCTGGGTCCTGGTGGCCTCTAGAGCAGCCTTTCTAGTCTGCTTGGGGACAGGGGACCCCATGTGGAGTGGTGGTGGCTGGAGTGGCAGAGGCTGGGAGCGGGGCCTGGGAGGGGCCAGCCTTGGGTCTGGATGGGAGTGAAGGCTTGGGCGGCAGCTCAGGAGGCTGTGGGAAGCCTGGGGTATTACTTTACCCCCCGAGGCGCCGCCTGGCCGGCGGTGAGGGCACACAGCTGGGCAGTGCCTCAGGGACCCCCTTCTGAAGAGGTCCTGGGGCTCCGGCTGCCTCAGTTCAGGATGTCTGACATCGTGCAGCCTGTGTTCTCCTAATCACGGTGGCCCGGTGCCTGCCACAGTGGTGGGCAGCTGGAGACACCACCAGGGCGGATGGGCGCTGTCCTCAACCAAGCCCCACCTCGCCTCTCCCCTGCCTCACAGGGCCCGGCAGCTGCCTGGTCACCAGCCTGGACACATGCACACCGCCACTCACCCCCACTTAACACGGTGACGTGGCAGAAGATCCCTCCCACTTGAGTCCACACGCTGGCCCCGTGGCTGGGGGGGGGGGTCGCTTGGTGTTTGGAGAGTCAGAGTCCTCCTGCCCCCAGGCACCCAGCCCAGAGATGTCTTGTGTCTTGTGTTTAAGGTGACAGCACGGTGGCAGGGTGGGGGTGCCAGGGCTGCGATGGCCACAGTCAGGAGCCCCCAGAATATGAACGCAGAAAGAGCTCAGGCCACATCTTGTGCCCTTGCTGGAGGTCCATTTTGGCGAGAACTCTAGGTGGTCTAGGGTCTTGTGGCCAGCAGACACTGGCCGTCCTCCCCCCCAGAGACCTTTGGCTGGCCTGGCTGCCAGTGTCCCGGTATGGGCACTTGGGAGCTAGGTGGGTTGCCAGAGCTGCCCAGTACCACCAGGGCGCAAGGGCTCTGTCCAGTGCCCTTCTGCCAGGCCGCTGGCTGTGAGTCCTGCCTGTCCCCACACGGCTAAGTGTGGGAAGTCTCTGGCTCTAAAGGACCTGGGTGGTGGCAGCCCAGTGTGGACACTGCCCGGGGTGTGGGCGGATGAGGGCCCGCAGGCCCCTGGCTGGCGTGTGCGCTGCTCTGCCCTGGTGGGAGAGGGGACATGAGTGGGGAATTCCAGGCAGGAAGGCAAGTGTGTTGCTCAGACCAGGAGCTGCAGGAGGGCACCTCTCCCCCGCCCCCAGGGCTGCAGGAGGGCACCTCTCCCCCGCCCCCAGGGCTGCAGGAGGGCACCTCTCTCCCCTCCCCGGGGCCGCAGGAGGGCACCTCTCCCCCGGAGCTTGTGTCCTGTGCTGGTGTACGTCAGGCGTGCAGCCTCCAGTCTTGTCCCAGAGAGCAGTAGAGAGCCTGGGCAGGGTTTTGCAGCTGAAGATGGCAGGTGAGGGGACCCAGAGCCCTGGCCATCTGGAAGCTCAGCAGGGACTATGGGTTATAGGCAGAGGAGCTGGCCCACGAGGGGAGAAGCCTTGGAAGGCCTGGAGGGCAGGGCGCACCCCAGGGCAGCATGGCTGGCTCTGGGAGCTGATGGGGTGGACAGCCCTTCCCCGGGGCCTCCCCCACCCACTGCCCCTGGGGCCACCATCAAAGACACCTGGCAGGGTTTGTCACTTTCCCAGGTGAATGTGAGAATGAGTGTGAGGGCTAGCAACCACCCCATGGGGAGAATCTCCACACACGTCGGTTATAGTACATGTTCCCACATGCCTGTCAGCACACACCTGCACATGCACGTACATGTGTGTTTCTACAGACCATACATGGCAGGCACACACTTTCATCTGCTCACACAGGTGCAGTCACAGTTCACATGTCAGCATACTTTCACACCTAACACACACAGGCCTACACTATACATACACACGCCCGTGTCGGCTCACGCACACAGGTCTACACTATACATACACACGCCCGTGTCGGCTCACGCACACAGGCCTACACTATACATACACACGCCCATGTCGGCTCATGCACACAGGCCTACACTATACATACACACGCCCGTCTACACTATACATTCACATGTACACTCTGATGCGTGTACAGTTTCATGCAGGCACACGCACATGCACACACACTCCCCGTGCGTGCTCATACCGCTGTGCACAACACGTGTGCAGATGCACATGCATCTGCAGGCACGCTGCACCGCTGCCTACTTGGCCATTCTCCCCTGCGCCCCTCCCTGTGGCTCTTCTAGAGCCCTGCCTGGGGAGGGCGCCATGCAGTGCTCGTGACTGTGCAGATGGCTCTAGACTACTGGGCATGGAGGGGCTTCTGGGCCACTGTGGACGAAGCTCTGCCCGAGCCCACACAGCGCCCTGATGCCGTCTCTACCCGGCAGGGCCTGGGGGCTGCTGCGGAACAAGAGAAGCTGCAGCTGGGGCCAGGGAGGCTGTGTCCACTGGAGTGCCACACGTGCTTCTGTATTGGGCCAGCATCTGTGCCAGCTGACTCCATGACCTCCTGCTCTTGTGGCCAGGCCCTGTCCCAAGCTGGCATTGCCTATTTACCACTGGCATTTTATTTTATTTATATTTTGTGCCAGTCCTGGTCTTGAGCTCAGGGCCTGAGCACTGTCCTTGGATTTTCTCAAGGCTCTAGCACTTGAGCCTCAGCACCAATTTTGGCTTTTTTCTATGTATGTGATACCCGAAATTGAACCCGGGTCTTCATGCATGCTAGGCAAGCACTCTACCACTAGGTCAAACTCCCGGCCCCTAGCACTGGCATTTTCTAGCCTACCAACTTCATTTCTGGCCTCTGAAATCACAGCCCTGGAGCGTTAATCCAGTTGCTCAAGACTGGCTCTCTGGAGAGCAGGTCTGCATCTTCCTCAGGTGGTCTGAGCAGAGCAGGTGACGGAAGCCTGGCCCCGTGATGGCACCCTAGCCCTTTGGGCATGCCTTGCCTCCAGTCCCCACTCGAGGCTGGAAGGTCACCTGGCAGTTTGCAGCCCTTCCTGGAGTGCTCAGCTGTGGATCAGTCACCTCAGGGCCACTCAGTCACTTCTTTCCAGACGTGGAGGGCACTGGGTTACTGTTGGCTTTTCTCCTCGGGGCCTGAGACCGTCGTGGTCACGGTTCAGGATGCTGTGGCCGGCGGGGCAGTGTCCTGCCTCTGCCCCCCGTGGATGCAGCCCCGTGTTGAGGGTCCGGGGAGCGCAGCCCTGTCTTCGTGGACGCTTGTTCCCAGGTCGTTTCAGACCCTTCCCCAGGGCGAGCAGAGCCAGGTGATGACTCTTCTTGGAGACACCTTGCCTGGCTGCAAATGGTAAAGGCCATCACGCCACCTCAGCCTCAGGCTGTGAGGCCAGCAGGGACCCTTGGGCCAACTCTTAGGTCCCAATCCCTAGAAGCGAACCTGGGAGGGAGGTCCAGGGCTGTTGTGCGTTTGCATTGCAGCAGCTGGGCTGGGTTCCGAGCAGGGGCTCCTTGCTTGGCTCTCGAGCCCTGGCTCACAGAGCTCGGGGTCTGACCCTCCAGTGCTCTCCAGTGCAGGGAAGGCAGGGGCCCTGGGGCCCTCTCCGTGTGCATGCAGGCTGGGGGGTGTGGGAGAGGGCGGGGTAAGCAGTTGCCTGGAGAGGCTTTGGACTCTTGGACCGCTGTCCCAGGTCAGGTTTCCTGGGTTCGCTGTCCCAGCCCCTTAGGGGCTCCAGCAGAGCTGAGAAGAGGTAGTATGGGGCTTTGTGAGGGGAGGCCATGGGTAGAACCCGGTTCCTCTTCTGTGGGACACCTGAGCCGGCCTCTGCACACGCAGGGGTCCCAAGTGCCCCAGAGTGAGAACGACGGGTCAGGCTCACTGGATGGTGTTGCCATGGTGGCGCGGACAGCAGGCCTGGGGAGGGGGCTGTGGGGAACAGCGTGGAGGGGGGAGGGAGTGGGGGAGAGCCCCGGCCATCCAAGCGGGGGTGGGCCAGCTCTGTCTAGTACTAAGGATGCCGGGTCTTGTCTCTGACCCTTCCCAAGACCACCCTGGGTACCGGGCCCGTCACCACGTCCCAGACCCCCCAAGCCTCAGGCTCCGGGGCTCCGACGCTGGAGCACAGGTGGCTAAGCACGGCACATCCAGCTCAGATGGCGTCTGACAAAGTTGTTGCCTTAACGCATGTTGACAGCAGTCCTCCGAGGTTGCCCCCGAGTCCGCGGCCTGGGCCAGGCGCAGCTGCCCTGGACCCCCACCTCAGGCCGGGCCTCAAGAGTCCACAGGTCCAGCTGGACTCTGCTGGTGTGAAGGCGGGGTGTCCCGCACCCCTGCCGCCCCTGCCCCTCGCAATCTCGCCCCCCTGCCCTGGCCGCCGTGGCTGCAGCTTCCCCAACTCTGCCGTTGCCTTTGGCCGTCTTTGCACTTTCGTTCATGCTCCAAAGAATATTTCATAATGCCTTCGTATGGACTGCACCCCCCCATTTCATACGGGCTGTGGACCCCGCCACCAGCCCTTCCTTTCGGCCACGCATTACTGTCGGCACGCTTCTGTCTCAGCCCTGTGCACCGCCGTCTTCTCGGGCTAGACGCCCAGGGGATGAACTCTGTTTCTAATGGACCGGCCGAGATTCAAGCCTCACAGCATGGACATGCGTGAGCCACGCAAACAGGCTGCAGACTGGTGTGGTCTGTGGGGTGGGGGCCTCGGGTGCAGAATCCCTCAGAAGGACGTGTGTGGACGGTTCTGGAATGCTCTGCCACAGGGCTGAGTGGATGCCCAGTGGACCCGTGCACTTAGTAAAATGCAGTGACTCAACCTGGGTGGAGTGTGGTCTTCTTGCAACCTCGGCGTCCTGGGCCCTGATCGGACACGGCGCTGGCCTGGGGCGGAGGCCTCCGAGGCCTGGACCGGTAACTTCCTTGGCCCCTCTGACTGACCAAGCCTCTGATGCCCGAGACACCAGGGACTCCTCTCTGGGCAGTCGGAGCTGAGCCCTGAGGAGCTCCAAGAGCAGAGTTCGGGGGTGGGGCTGGCCCTGCGCCCGCCTCGGGGCTCCTGGGCCTGGGTTTGAGTCCATGGGCCTATTTCTCCAGAGGCCCCTGAGCCACCCGGGTTTGCTGGCTGGGCCTGGCTGGCCAGGGGCACGGAGCCTGGACTGTGGCACCTGGGCTGTTCCACTGTCCCGAGTGCTTGCCAGCCAGCCACCTGCTCCCACCCCCAGCTCCGGCTCCGTCCCAGCACCTAGCTTCCTGCTTTTTGGTTGCCTTGAAGCACTAGCTGGGGGGCGGGGGGGTTCTGCACTGTGCAGCTGTCTCCACCAGATACACCCGAGTCCAGCTGCCTGCCTCAGCACTGTGCCTCAGTTTACCCATGCGCCTGGTAGTGACCCCACTCTAGCCGGGGAGCTGGAGAGACCCTCGGCCGTTCCCCTGGCACCCGTGAGAGCCACAGCCACAGTGAGCCCTGCCCTGACATTCAGACTTTCTGGCTAGGTCTGACATTGCACTGGGATAGAGTTATGTGAACACCGTGCTGCTGGCGTGGACCACCCCGTCCTGGACGGCCGCAGTCCCACGGAGCCTGTGGGGCCGGACCTCCAGGACTGGCCCCGCCTCGGGGACACACAGAGCCTCCACTCCACCCTGGGTCTACCCTCAGGACAGAGGCCTCAGCTCCTCTTTTGGCCTCCGCCGTGTTGGTGCTGCGGCAGCATTCCTGTCCCCTCACCAGTTCACAGAAGCAACGCTCACGTCACGTCACGCCTTCCTTCCTGACACCAGCTCAGCGGGCCCTGCCCCGCTGGCCAGGTGGCACCCGTGAGCTCCCACGAGACCCTGAGACCGGGTGCTCTCTCCCGGGGCCACGTCCTCCGTGAGGAGGAGAAGAACACGGTTCACCACCTCCAGGATGGCTGCCAGGCTCAGTGGCAGAGATTGAACCAGGAGGGTGACCCCAACCAGACACCACTGACCCTCACTGAGAGCCTGCCAAAGCACTGCCAGGCCAAGCCACCAGCCAGGGGTGGAATGCATCGGAGAGATGGAGGAGGCTGGAGGGTCCCTCCCTCCCTCCCCCCCCTCTCTTCTTTCTGTCTTTCTTTTTTCTGAAGGTTTTGAACAATAAATTCAATGTTTTTAAGAAACAGGGGAGGGCTGGGAATGTGGCTTAGTGGTAGAGCGCTTGCCTTGCATGCATGGAGCCCCGGGCCTGGGCTCTGTCTCTGAACTTCTTTGTGCTCAAGGCTAGTGCTCCATCATGGAGCCACGGCTTCGCTCCTGGTTTCTGAGTGGTTAATTGGAGATAAGAGTCTCACAGGAACTTTTCTGCCTGGGCTGGCTTTGAACCTGAGATCTCAGCCTCCTGAGTTCCTAGGACACAGGCGGGAGCCACTGCTGCCAGGCTATTTCTAAGTTTATTCCCTTATTTTTTGGAAGATTTTGTTAACACTGATTTTCAGATCATATTTCAAATGTCATGTTTAACTAGCAAGCATTTAAGAAGGGAATCTCTAGGTGCAATCACTGGCATGTAGATTTGAGTCCCTTATTTTTGGCTCTGTTCTCGGTACAAATTGTATTTCTTTGAATTTGGTAGGATCAGTTTCAGGATCCAGCCTGCTGTGTCCTCCTGAGGGCCCCGTGCTGGAGAACGCGTGGGTTGGGATGTCTGTGCTGCTGCTCTTCACAGACGTCCCCAGGACTGAGCCGTGAGGTCCCCGCACTGTCCCCACCCCACCAGATGCCTGTCCATCCCTGGGCTCCTCTCTGCAGGACTCTGACACGGTTAATGTAGCATCTGCCGTCCTGCTGGCTGTTTCTGTGGTCTGTTGCTCTTGGCCTTGTCTCTCTGTCCCTCTTCTTGTCAGTCTGCTACTGAACAAGTTCAGAATAGCCCAGCATCCCTCTCCATGTTATTTGCAGCCTCATGATTTGACATTTATGCATGCAGTAGAGGCTTTTGCTTTGGAAATCAGCTCTATGTTCAAGCAAGTCAATTAAGAAAAGGGGGTCTTCGTTTCAGATGCACTTTATTGCTCTCCGGTGTCTTCATTTCCTGTGGGGCCCTCGCACTGCTCCTGCCAGGAGCGGGTGCTCTCGAGGGTCCACGGAGGCAGTCTGGGCTGAGCGCCGGTCTTGGTCGACCTGCACACCTGGAGGAGCTCGGGGGCGGCGGCTGGGCGCTGGATGCTCAGAACCGGGGATGTTGTTCCAAAACGGGTTTTGTGCGCCAACTGTGGCTGACAAAAAGCCTGGGACGTTCTCTTGCCTTGGTGCAGGCCATGTGTGTATGCACATGTGTGCATCTGTGTGGAAGCATGTGTGTGCAAGTATGTGTGTATTTCCTTCAAGAGATTTGCTTAGTCTTTGATTTAAAATGCACACTGGACACCCGCCATGGGGCAGCTGTGGCTGGGCTCTCCTGGCTGCTCTGCTATCAGTTCTGACAATTCTACCTGTGATGACCTCAAAAGGAACAGCCCAGTGTCCTCGGCCACCAAGAAGTGTGCCAAGGGCCAGGAGGTGAACTCTGTATGTTCTGTGTGGTCTGTGTTCTCTGTTCTCTGTGTACTCTGTATTCTGTGTGGTCTCTGTGTCCTCTGTTCTCTGTGTGTTCTGTGTATTCTTTGAGGTCTCTGTGTTCTCTGTTCTCTGTGTGTTCTGTGTATTCTGTGTGGTCTGTGTTCTCTGTTCTCTGTGTGCTCTGTATTCTGTGTGGTCTCTGTGTCCTCTGTTCTCTGTGTGTTCTGTGTATTCTGTGTGGTCTCTGTGTTCTCTGTTCTCTGTGTGCCCTGTATTCTGTGTGGTCTCTGTGTCCTCTGTTCTCTGTGTGTTCTGTGTATTCTTTGAGGTCTCTGTGTTCTCTGTTCTCTGTGTGTTCTGTGTATTCTGTGTGCTCTGTGTTCTCTGTTCTCTGTGTGTTCTGTGTATTCTGTGTGGTCTCTGTGTCCTCTGTTCTCTGTGTGTTCTGTGTATTCTGTGTGGTCTCTGTGTCCTCTGTTCTCTGTGTGCTCTGTATTCTGTGTGGTCTCTGTGTTCTCTGTTCTCTGTGTGCTCTGTATTCTGTGTGGTCTCTGTGTCCTCTGTTCTCTGTGTGTTCTGTGTATTCTGTGTGGTCTCTGTGTTCTCTGTTCTCTGTGTGCTCTGTGTATTCTGTGTGGTCTCTGTGTCCTCTGTTCTCTATCTGTTCTGTGTGTTCTGTGTGGTCTCTGTGTCCTCTATTCTCTGTGTGTTCTGTGTATTCTGTGTGGTCTCTGTGTTCTCTGTTCTCTGTGTGTTCTGTGTATTCTGTGTGGTCTCTGTGTCCTCTGTTCTCTGTGTGTTCTGTGTATTCTGTGTATTCTCTGTGTTCTCTGTTCTCTGTGTTCTGTGTATTCTGTGTGGTCTCTTTGTTCTCTGTTCTCTGTGTGTTCTGTGTATTCTGTGTGGTCTCTGTGTTCTCTGTTCTCTGTGTTCTGTGTATTCTGTGTGGTCTCTGTGTTCTCTGTTCTCTGTGTGTTCTGTGTATTCTGTGTGGTCTCTGTGTTCATTGTTGTCTGTGTGCTCTGTGTATTCTGTGTGGTCTCTGTGTCCTCTGTTCTCTGTGTGTTCTGTGTATTCTGTGTGGTCTCTGTGTTCTCTGTTCTGTGTGTTCTCCGTATTCTGTGTGGGCTCTGTGTTTTCTGATGTCTGTGTGCTCTGTATAGTCTGTGTGGTCTCTGTGTTCTCTGTTCTCTGTATGTTCTGTGTATTCTGTGTGGTCTCTGTGTTCTCTGTTCTCTATGTGTTCTGTGTATTCTGTGTGGTCTCTGTGTTCTCTGTGTTCTGCGTATTCTGTGTGGTCTCTGTGTTCTCTGTTCTCTGTGTGTTCTGTGTATTCTGTGTGGTCTCTGTGTCCTCTGTTCTCTGTGTGTTCTGTGTATTCTGTGTGTGCTCTGTGTTCTCTGCTCTCTGTGTGTTCTGTGTTTTCTGTGTGGTCTCTGTGTCTTCTGTTCTCTGTGTGTTCTGTGTATTCTGTGTGGTCTCTGTGTCCTCTGTTCTCTGTGTTCTGTGTATTCTGTGTGGTCTCTGTGTTCTCTGTGTTCTGTGTATTCTGTGTTTTCTGTGTGGTCTCTGTGTTCTCTGTTACCTGTGTGCTCTGTCTATTCTGTGTGGTCTCTGTGTTCTCTGTTCCCTGTGTGCTCTGTCTATTCTGTGTGGTCTCTGTGTCCTCTGTTCTCTGTGTTCTGTGTATTCTGTGTGGTCTCTGTGTTCTCTGTGCTCTGTGTATTCTGTGTTGTCTCTGTGTTCTCTGTTCTGTGTGTTCTATGTATTCTGTGTGGTCTCTGTCTCCTCTGTTCTCTATGTACTCTGTGTATTCTGTTTGATCTCTGTACTCTCTGCTCTCTCTGTGTTCTGTGTATTCTGTGTGGTCTCTGTGTTCTCTGTTCTCTCTGTTTGCTCTGTATATTCTGTGTGGTGTGTGTGTCCTCTGTTTTCTGTGTGCTCTGGGTATTCTGTGTGTGCTCTGTGTTCTCTGTTCTCCGTGTGATCTCTGTATTCTGTGTGGTCTTTGTGTTCTCTGTTCTCTGTGTGTTCTGTGTATTCTGTGTGGTCTCTGTGTTCTCTGTTCTCTTGTGTTCTGTGTATTCTGTGTGGTCTCTGTGTTCTCTGTTCTGTGTGTTCTGTGTATTCTGTGTGGTCTCTGTGTTCTCTGTGCTCTGTGTATTCTGTGTTGTCTCTGTGTTCTCTGTTCTGTGTGTTCTGTGTATTCTGTGTGGTCTCTGTGTTCTCTGTTCTCTCTGTGTACTCTGTGTATTCATGTGGTCTCTGTGTTCTCTGTTCTCTGTGTGTTCTGTGTATTCTGTGTGGTCTCTGTGTCTTCTGTTCTCTGTGTGTTCTGTGTATTCTGTGTGGTCTCTGTGTCCTCTGTTCTCTGTGTTCTGTGTATTCTGTGTGGTCTCTGTGTTCTCTGTTCCCTGTGTGTTCTGTGTATTCTGTGTGGTCTCTGTGTTCTCTGTTCTCTGTGTGCTCCGTGCATTGTATGTGGTCTCTGTGTCCTCTGTTCTCTGTGTGTTCTGTGTATTCTGTGTGGTCTCTGTGTTCTCTGTGTTCTGTGTATTCTGTGTTTTCTGTGTGGTCTCTGTGTCCTCTGTTCTCTGTGTGTTCTGTGTATTCTGTGTGGTCTGTGTTCTCTGTTCTCTGTGTGCTCTGTATTCTGTGTTGTCTCTGTGTTCTCTGTTCTCTGTGTGCTCTGTATTCTGTGTGGTCTCTGTGTCCTCTGTTCTCTGTGTGTTCTGTGTATTCTGTGTGGTCTGTGTTCTCTGTTCTCTGTGTGCTCTGTATTCTGTGTGGTCTCTGTGTCCTCTGTTCTCTGTGTGTTCTGTGTATTCTGTGTGGTCTCTGTGTCTTCTGTTCTCTGTGTGTTCTGTGTATTCTGTGTGGTCTCTGTGTCCTCTGTTCTCTGTGTTCTGTGTATTCTGTGTGGTCTCTGTGTTCTCTGTGTTCTGTGTATTCTGTGTTTTCTGTGTGGTCTCTGTGTTCTCTGTTCCCTGTGTGTTCTGTGTATTCTGTGTGGTCTCTGTGTTCTCTGTTCTCTGTGTGCTCCGTGCATTGTATGTGGTCTCTGTGTCCTCTGTTCTCTGTGTGTTCTGTGTATTCTGTGTGGTCTCTGTGTTCTCTGTGTTCTGTGTATTCTGTGTATTCTGTGTGGTCTCTGTGTCCTCTGTTCTCTGTGTGTTCTGTGTATTCTGTGTGGTCTCTGTGTCCTCTGTTCTCTGTGTGCTCTGTATTCTGTGTTGTCTCTGTGTTCTCTGTTCTCTGTGTGCTCTGTATTCTGTGTGGTCTCTGTGTCCTCTGTTCTCTGTGTGTTCTGTGTATTCTGTGTGGTCTGTGTTCTCTGTTCTCTGTGTGCTCTGTATTCTGTGTGGTCTCTGTGTCCTCTGTTCTCTGTGTGTTCTGTGTATTCTGTGTGGTCTCTGTGTCCTCTTTTCTCTGTGTGTTCTGTGTATTCTGTGTGGTCTCTGTGTTCTCTGTTCTCTGTGTGCTCTGTGTATTCTGTGTGGTCTCTGTGTCCTCTGTTCTCTATCTGTTCTGTGTGTTCTGTGTGGTCTCTGTGTCCTCTATTCTCTGTGTGTTCTGTGTGTTCTGTGTGGTCTCTGTGTTCTCTGTTCTCTGTGTGTTCTGTGTATTCTGTGTGGTCTCTGTGTTCTTTGTTGTCTGTGTGCTCTGTGTATTCTGTGTGGTCTCTGTGTCCTCTGTTCTCTGTGTGTTCTGTGTATTCTGTGTGGTCTCTGTGTTCTCTGTTGTTTGTGTGCGCTGTGTATTCTGTGTGGTCTCTGTGTCCTCTGTTCTCTGTGTGTTCTGTGTATTCTGTGTATTCTCTGTGTTCTCTGTTCTCTGTGTTCTGTGTATTCTGTGTGGTCTCTGTGTCCTCTGTTCTCTGTGTGTTCTGTGTATTCTGTGTGGTCTCTTTGTTCTCTGTTCTCTGTGTGTTCTGTGTATTCTGTGTGGTCTCTGTGTTCTCTGTTCTCTGTGTTCTGTGTATTCTGTGTGGTCTCTGTGTCCTCTGTTCTCTGTGTGTTCTGTGTATTCTGTGTGGTCTCTGTGTCCTCTGTTCTCTGTGTGTTCTGTGTATTCTGTGTGGTCTCTGTGTTCTCTGTTCTGTGTGTTCTCCGTATTCTGTGTGGGCTCTGTGTTTTCTGATGTCTGTGTGCTCTGTATAGTCTGTGTGGTCTCTGTGTTCTCTGTTCTCTGTGTGTTCTGTGTATTCTGTGTGGTCTCTGTGTCCTCTGTTCTCTGTGTGCTCTGTGTATTCTGTGTGTGCTCTGTGTTCTCTGCTCTCTCTGGGTTCTGTGTTTTCTGTGTGTCTCTGTGTTCTCTGTTGTCTGTGTACTCTGTGTATTCTGTGTGGTCTCTGTGTTCTCTGTTGTCTGTGTACTCTGTGTATTTGTGTGGTCTCTGTGTTCTCTGTTCTCTGTGTGTTCTGTGTATTCTATGTGGTCTCTGTGTCTTCTGTTCTCTGTGTGCTCTGTGTATTCTGTGTGGTCTCTGTGTTCTCTGTGTTCTGTGTATTCTGTGTTTTCTGTGTGGTCTCTGTGTTCTCTGTTCCCTGTGTGCTCTGTCTATTCTGTGTGGTCTCTGTGTTCTCTGTTCTCTGTGTGCTCCGTGTATTCTGTGTTGTCTCTGTGTTCTCTGTTCTGTGTGTTCTATGTATTCTGTGTGGTCTCTGTCTCCTCTGTTCTCTATGTACTCTGTGTATTCTGTTTGATCTCTGTACTCTCTGCTCTCTCTGTGTTCTGTGTATTCTGTGTGGTCTCTGTGTTCTCTGTTCTCTCTGTTTGCTCTGTATATTCTGTGTGGTGTGTGTGTCCTCTGTTTTCTGTGTGCTCTGGGTATTCTGTGTGTGCTCTGTGTTCTCTGTTCTCCGTGTGATCTCTGTATTCTGTGTGGTCTCTGTGTTCTCTGTTCTCTGTGTGTTCTGTGTATTCTGTGTGGTCTCTGTGTTCTCTGTTCTCTTGTGTTCTGTGTATTCTGTGTGGTCTCTGTGTTCTCTGTTCTGTGTGTTCTGTGTATTCTGTGTGGTCTCTGTGTTCTCTGTGCTCTGTGTATTCTGTGTTGTCTCTGTGTTCTCTGTTCTGTGTGTTCTGTGTATTCTGTATGGTCTCTGTGTTCTCTGTTCTGTGTGTTCTGTGTATTCTGTGTGGTCTCTGTGTTCTCTGTGCTCTGTGTATTCTGTGTGGTCTCTGTCTCCTCTGTTCTCTATGTGCTCTGTGGATTTCGTTTGACCTCTGTGCTCTCTGCTCTCTCTGTGATCTGTGTATTCTGTGTGGTCTCTGTGTTCTCTGTTCTCTCTGTTTACTCTGTGTATTCTGTGTGGTGTCTGTGTCCTCTGTTCTCTGTGTGCTCTGTGTATTCTTTGTGTGCTCTGTGTTCTCTGCTCTCTCTGTGTTCTGTGTATTCTGTGTGGTCTCTGTGTTCTCTGTTCTCTCTGTTTACTCTGTGTATTCTGTGTGGTGTCTGTGTTCTCTGTTCTCTCTATGTGCTCTGTGTATTCTGTGTGGGTCTCTGTGTTCTCTATTCTCCGTGTGTTCTGTGTATTTTGTGTGGTCTCTGTGTCCTCTGTTCTCTGTGTGTTCTGTGTATTCTGTGTGGTCTCTGTGTCCTCTGTTGTCTGTGTGCTCTGTGTATTCTGTGTTGTCTCTGTGTCCTCTGTTCTCTGTGTGTTCTGTGTATTCTCTGTGGTCTCTGTGTTCTCTGTTCTCTGTGTACTCTGTGTATTCTGTGTGGTCTCTGTGTTCTCTGATCTCTGTGGGGTCTGTGTATTCTGTGTGGTCTCTGTGTTCTCTGTTCTATGTGTGTTTTGTGTATTCTGTGTGGTTTCTGTGTTCTCTGTGTTTGTGTATTCTGTGTGGTCTCTGTGTTCTCTGTTCTCTGTGTGTTCTGTGTATTCTGTGTGGTCTCTGTGTTCTCTGTGTTCTGTGTATTCTGTGTGCTCTCTGTGTCCTCTGTTCTCTGTGTGTTCTGTGTATTCTGTGTGCTCTCTGTGTCCTCTGTTCTCTGTGTGCTCTGTGTATTCTGTGTGGTCTCTGTGTTCTCTGTTCTCTGTGTGATCTGCGTAATCTGTGTGGTTTCTGTGGTCTCTGTTCTCTCTGTGCTTTGTGTATTCTGTGTGGTCTCTGTGCTCTCTGCTCTCTCTGTGTTCTGTGTATTCTGTGTGGTCTCTGTGCTCTCTGTTCTCTTGTGTTCTGTGTATTCTGTGTAGTCTCCGTGTTCTCTGTTCTCTGTCTGTTCTGTGTATTGTGTGTGGTCTCTGTGTTCTCTGTTCTCTTGTGTTCTGTGTGTTCTGTGTGGTCTCTGTGTCCTCTGTTCTCTGTGTGCTCTGTGTATTCTGTGTGGTCTCTGTGTTCTCTGTTCTCTCTGTTTACTCTGTGTATTCTGTGTGGTCTCTGTGTCCTCTGTTGTCTGTGTGCTCTGTGTATTCTGTGTGGTCTCTGTGTCCTCTGTTGTCTGTGTGCTCTGTGTATTCTGTGTTGTCTCTGTGTCCTCTGTTCTCTGTGTGTTCTGTGTATTCTCTGTGGTCTCTGTGTTCTCTGTTCTCTGTGTACTCTGTGTATTCTGTGTGGTCTCTGTGTTCTCTGATCTCTGTGGGATCTGTGTATTCTGTGTGATCTCTGTGCTCTCTGTTCTCTTGTGTTCTGTGTATTCTGTGTAGTCTCTGTGTTCTCTGTTCTCTGTCTCTTCTGTGTATTGTGTGTGGTCTCTGTGTTCTCTGTTCTCTTGTGTTCTGTGTGTTCTGTGTGGTCTCTGTGTTCTCTGTTCTCTCTGTTTACTCTGTGTATTCTGTGTGGTCTCTGTGTTCTCTGTTCTCTGTGTGATCTGCGTAATCTGTGTGGTTTCTGTGGTCTCTGTTCTCTCTGTGCTTTGTGTATTCTGTGTGGTCTCTGTGTTCTCTGTTCTCTTGTGTTCTGTGTATTCTGTGTGGTCTCTGTGTTCTCTGTTCTCTTGTGTTCTGTGTGTTCTGTGTGGTCTCTGTGTCCTCTGTTCTCTGTGTGCTCTGTGTATTCTGTGTGGTCTCTGTGTTCTCTGTTCTCTCTGTTTACTCTGTGTATTCTGTGTGGTCTCTGTGTTCTCTGTTCTCTGTGTGCTCTGTGTATTCTGTGTGGTCTCTGTGTTCTCTGTTTTCGCTGTATTCTGTGTATTCTGTGTGGTCTCTGTGTTCTCTGCTCTCTGTGTGTTCTGTGTATTCTGTGTGGTCTCTGTGTTCTCTGCTCTCTGTGTGTTCTGTGTATTCTGTGTTGTCTCTGTGTTCTCTGTTCTGTGTGTTCTCTGTTCTGTGTGTTCTCTGTATAATCTGTGTGGTCTCTGTGTTCTCTGTTCTCTGTGTGTTCTGTGTATTCTGTGTGGTCTCTGTGTTCTCTGCTCTCTCTTTGTTCTGTGTATTTTTTGTGGTCTCTGTGTTCCCTGTTCTCTGTGTGTTCTGTGTATTCTGTGTGGTCTCTGTGTTCTCTGTTCTCTGTGTGCTCTGTGTAATCTGTGTGGTCTCTGTGTTCTCTGTTCTCTGTGTGATCTGCGTATTCTGTGTGGTCTCTGTGTTCTCTGTTCTCTGTGTGTTCTGTGTATTCTGTGTGGTCTCTGTGTTCTCTGTTTTCGCTGTATTCTGTGTATTCTGTGTGGTCTCTGTGTTCTCTGTTTTCGCTGTGTTCTGTGTATTTTTTGTGGTCTCTGTGTTCCCTGTTCTCTGTGTGTTCCCTGTTCTCTGTGTGTTCTGTGTATTCTGTGTGGTCTCTGTGTGCTCTGTGTAATCTGTGTGGTCTGTGTGTTCTCTGTTCTCTGTGTGCTCTGTGTATTCTGTGTGGTCTCTGTGTTCTCTGTTCTCTGTGTGCTCTGTGTATTCTGTGTGGTCTCTGTGTTCTCTGTTCTCTGTGTGCTCTGTGTATTCTGTGTGGTCTCTGTGTTCTCTGTTCTCTGTGTGTTCTGTGTATTCTGTGTTCTCTGTGTTGTCTGTTCTCTGTGTGTTATGTGTATTCTGTGTTGTGTCTGTGTTCTTTGTTCTCTCTGTTCTGTGTTCTGTGTGGTCTCTGTGTTTGTTTTTTTTTTTTTTTTTTTTTTTTTTTTTTGCCAGCCCTGGGCTTTGGCTCAGGGCCTGAGCACTGTCTTTGGACTTTCTCAAGGCTAGAGCTCTACCACTTCAGCCTCAGCACCACTTCTGGCTTTTTTTCTATGTATGTGGTACCGAGGAATTGATCCCGGGTCTTTGTGCATGCTAGGCAAGCACTCTACCACTAGGCCAAACTCCCAGCCCCTCTGTGTTTTCTGTTCTCTGTGTTCTCTGTGTGTTCTGTGTGGTCTCTGTGTTTTTATTCTCTGTGTGTTGTGTATGGTCTCTGTGTTCTCTGTTCTTTCTGTTCTGTGTATTCTGTTTGGTCTCTGTGTTCTCTGTGTTCTCTGTTCTCTGTGTGTTGTGTGTGGTCTCTGTGTTCTCTGTTCTTTCTGTTCTGTGTATTCTGTGTGGGCTCTGTGTTCTCTGTTCTCTGTGTATTCTGTGTGGTCTCTGTGTTCTCTGTTCTCTGTGGGCTTTGTGGGCTCCGGCGGCTCCTGGACATGGGCTGTGCTCTCTGAAGAAGATGTGGTAGGTCATGCTTCACTAACTCCAGCTGTTTCTCCTCCTCAGCACATGGACCTGTGCATTTGTTTCATCTCTGGGGTGAGCCTTCCTGTCTTCCACGTCCTCTGTGAACTTCTTTCTTATGGTTAGCATCTCTGCTGAAATCCACCCTGGGCCTGGAACGCCGTCCACTGTCTCCGGAGCATTGGCATTTTACTCTAGACTATTTTCAGCTTCCTGTCTGGCAGCGCCACCATCTGCCACAGTCATTTTTGCTTTTTGTGATTGTGCAGCCTCCCTGGAGCCGGAGTTCTCAGCTGCGAAGGCCTGTTGTTCAGCCCCAGGCTCACGGTCCGCAGGCCTCTCTGTGTGGCCTCCTGTCCCCTGCAAGAGGCCTGGGAGCGGGGGTGACTGAGAGAGGGAAGAAGAACTGCGCTCGCTACCTGACCAGTGCAGCTGTGATCCCTCTGCACAACCCCTTAATAACTCAAAGTGTATTTATGTGGTTTTTGTGGGTCATGGGGCTTGAATGCTGGACCTGGGCTCTGTCCCTGAGCTCTTCAGCTCAAGGCTACCACCCTACCTCTGGAGCCACAGCTCCACTTCTTGTTTTCTCATGATTAATTGGAGATAAGAGTCTCAGGGACTTTTTAGGGCTGGCGTTGAACCACATTCCTTCTATCTCAGCCTCACAAATTGTATCTTTTTTTTGTTTTGTTTTGTTTTTGTTTTTGCCAGTCCTGGGCTTGAGCTCAGGGCCTGAGCACTGTCTTGGGCTTTGTCAAGGCTAGAGCTCTACCACTTGAGCCTCAGCACCACTTCTGGCTTTTTTCTATGTATGTGGTACCGAGGAATTGAACCCGGGTCTCTGTGCATGCTAGGCAAGCACTCTACCACTAGGCCAAAGTCCCGGCCCCAAAATTGTGTCTTTTAAAAGAAGCACTGTGGGCCGGGAATTTGGCCTAGTGGTTAAAGAGCTTGCCTAGCATGCATGAAGACCCGGGTTCGATTCCTCGGTACCACATACATAGAAAAAAGCCGGAAGTGGTGCTGAGGCTCACGTGGTAGAGCTCTAGCCTTGAGAAAGTCCAAGGACAGTGCTCAGGCCCCAAGTCCAAGGCCCAGGACTGGCAAAAAAAAAAAAAAAAAAAAAAAAAAAGAGTCTCAAGGACTTTCCTGCCCTGGCTGGCTTTGAACCTCAGTCCTCAGATCTCAGCCTCCTGAGGCTTACAGACTTATATCTGGCTTGATGTTATTGATTTTGCTAATTTCCTGTGTACTGTGGTCAGGACAGCATCTCACCGATTTCTAAGGCCCAGGTTCCCACAGCCTATCTCTCTCCATGTCCAACATCCACCTTGATTCCTACAGATTCCCAGTGCTGGCCCTGCCCTCTAGAGCCATCAGGGGCAGCTGGCAACGCGAGTTCACCTTGCGGGCCTGCCATCCCCTGAGGTGTGGCACTTCCAGGCCTACCCGTGTCTGGTGTCTCGGAGCTGTGGCTTCCTCTGGGCTGTCAGCTCTTCTGGGAAGGTGACCTAGGTCCCATGGCTGCTCGGTGGCCCATGCCTCCTTGACGGTGACAGCGTCCTTGTCCACCAGCATGCTGCCTCCAGCAGCCCGCCCTGGCCTTTCCCCCGTACTCAGCCTGGCTGCTCCCACCTCCTCCCCAACCAGATCCTGTGTTGTTCCTGTGAAAGTCACCTACAATCCTCAGAGGCCTGCCAGGCCCTGCCCCTCCCTGACTTACGCAGGAGCCTGGGCCAGTGGCAAGAATCCAGCTGCACCATCCACAGTGCCTCAGCTGCTCCAGTTCTGTGGACGTGCTCACTTCCCACGAGGCCAGGGCGAATCCGACAGATGGCTCGCATTTGCTTGGTCTCTGTGTGTGACCTGCTGTGGCCTTCAGGAATAACCATGCCTGGCTCACTCCCCTCTCCAACAAGAAAGATTCAGGACCTGCTCGGCGCCAGCTCCAGTGTGTCTCGGCTCAGTGTGGCCCTGTTTCCAAACGAGGCCAGGCAGGCAGCTCGGCAGGTCTGTGGACAGCGTGGGAGGCCACGGAGAACAAGCAATCGTGGCCGGCATCCCACGATGCCAGAGCGGCTGTGGAGGGCGTGGGGATCGGGAGGGGGTCTGGGTGCTCGGTGCTCCCTCCCTCCCTCGTGTCCCAGGCAGTTCCTAACCCCTGCCTGGGGCCCAGTGCTTACCTGGCACCTTGGAGCCTGGCTGAGAGCCCTGCCCTGCATGGCCCAAACCCCACCCATGAGGCCAGGCAGGAGCCTGGGAGGTAAAGCCCCCGGGAGTTTGTGGTTAGACCCCAGGACGTGAGTGGGTGGGCCTGAAGGGATTGTTTGTGAAAAGGAATGTTGTATTCTTCAGGCGGCCAGAAACAGCCTGGTAAATGTTTTATACCTTAAACATCGCTCCGCTGAGAGATGGCCCTACATATCAGATGGCCTCACTGGACGACAGGCCACGGATGAGGGGAGGGCAGTCCAAGGAGGGGAGGGCTGAGGCCACAGTGACTTCCGGCTGGCTGCCACAGCCTGACTGGGAGGCCCAGAGGGCGCCAACGTCTTCAGTGACTTAGGAAGGAAGCCTGGGCAGCAGAGGAGGGAGGCCTGGGTTGGGTGGGAGAGATCCAGCTGTGGGCCTGGGCTCATGACAGAGAGGGGTGTACACACACACACACACACACGCACGTGCGTGTGCACACATAATGCACACACGCATGCACACACGCACACATGCATGCATGCACACACGCGTGCATGCACACGCGTGCGCGCACACACACACACACACACAAATACACACACAGAGCTCTGGGTTCCAGGCCCCCCCGCAGGGACTGCTGCCTTCCCTGGGGACAGAGAGGCGGATCAGGCTCAGTCCTGCCAGGCTTTCTGCGCAACGCCACCCAGGGTGAGGCTGGGATGACAGTGGCCCCTGTCTTCACGCACACTCTCCTCAGCATGGACAGGACAGGCGTCCTCACAGCTGGGGTGGGGTGACCCCACTTTATGGCCTTGTCCCGGCTGCGACCCAGCACTTCCAGTGACTGCCAGCAGGTGGTGCTGTGGCGACGCCGGCTTCGGCCCGCTCTGCAGTTCAGTTTGGTCTGCAGTTGGGGCTGGGGCTGGGGACCTGAGAGCCAGCGGCTCTCTCCAGCGTCCTTTGAGCAGACAGAAGGCTATGTGGAAAAGCTACCCACAGTAAATATCTCAGAAGCTTACACAGCACTGCGCCTGAGCAGTCCAAATGCATGGACTGGGAAGAGAGGGAGCGAGGGAGGGAGGGAGGGAGGGGTCAGTGCAGGGGCTGGGGAGGGAGGGAGGGGTCAGTGCAGGGGGCTGGGGAGGGAGGGAGGGGTCAGTGCATGGACTGGGGAGGGAGGGGGGGGTCAGTGCATGGAAGTGGGGACAAGCACCCTGGTAGGAGGGCAGGAGGAGGTGGTGTAAGAGGCTAGAGCCCCTTGGGTGCTGCAGGAAGTGAGGGTGGGGCTGGCCGTCTAGGGGGAGGGTGGAAACAGTTGCTGGGCTCAGCTCCTCTGACCAGACAGTGGCTTCCAGGAGCTGGAGCTGATGAGAAGCGATCCCCCAGAGTCAAGCACAGGTTGCTATGCTGTCTGGAGGGGGGTTGGTCCCAGAGGGTGGGGTGTTGAAAGATGAGTGAGGTGCTGGGCGGGTTGTGAATGGAGAGGAGGGGCTGCAGGCTGCTCTCCCCCACAGCGTCCCCCCCACTCAGGCCCTCCTCGTCCTCTGTCAGGACGGTGTGAGGCACAGGCTCACGTCCACAGGAGCCTGAGCAGGCCAGGGTGCCTGAGGTGACCTCTTCCCAGGCCTGGGCGGGGTGGGGGGGCCGCCTGGCCCCTTGGGCCTCTGTCACCGCAGGCAGCGGGTCCGGCGGCTGGGCTCCTCAGGCCTTGTGGCCGGATTCTCACAAGGCCTGGGCAGCACTGCCTGCCTTTTGCTCCTGGCTGCCCAGCAACTGCGAGAGAGCAGCCCTGATCTCCCCCTGGTTATACTTTGAGGGTGGCTTTCAGGAACCAGGACACAAGGTGAGGGCCAGGAAACCCAGACTCCCCCGGGCTTCCGGCCTCCAGGGATCTCGGCACAGACAGTGCTCACCTGGTTCCTGTTGAAGGCTGCTCTGAATGCCAGCGTGTGCAGAATGGCTGGTGTGTTCCTAAAACTGGAAAACACCGTCGCCACTATAGGAGATTCCAAGGACAGACTCAGTGGGGCCCAGGAGAGAGCTGCAGCGCTGAGCCGAGACTTGGGCATTGGCTGCGTGGTCCAGCGGTAATCAGGACAAAGAGCAGGTCAGGGGCCGGCGAGAAAGTCCCGAGGCCTCTCTCTATGTCATGGGGAACAGTGTGGAGGAAACAGGTGAAAACTCCCCGTGTTGATGTTAAAAACAAACATAAATGTATGAAATCAAGAATCCCAGCCAATCTCCTTTAGGATGAGGTCAAAGACAACCACAGAAGGACACATCTCAATTCAAACCTGAAAACCGAAGGTAAAGGAAAATTCTTGCAAATAGCCAGAGGGGGAAAATGTGGGGACAATGATTTGAAAGACTCCAGACTCTCAGAAAGTCAGTGAAGCCAGAAACAGCAGATTAGCATATTGAAATTGATGAGAGAAAAGAACCTGGAAATCAGGCACAGCGGCCAGACTGGCAATGCCTGCTGGAAGACCAAGACCCTGTCTCAAAAACAAAGCAAAAGAAAACACAGCAAAGATTTGTCAACCCAGAAATCTGTCCTGTGAAAATAATCCTTCAGGGCCAGGAGCATGGCCTGGTGATAGAGTGCCATGCCAAACATGCACAAAGCCCTGGGCTCGATTCCTCCATACCACACACAGAGAAAAAGCTGGAAGTGGTGCTGTGGCTCCAGTGGTAGAGCCCTAGCCTTGAGAAAGTGCAAGGACAGTGTCCAGGCCTGGGTTCAAGCCTGGGGACTGGCTGAATATATATATATATATATATATATATATATATTCCTTCAGGAATTACTTTAAAATACATTCTTAGATGAAGGAAAACTAAGAAAATCCCTCACCAGCAGCCCTGATCTAAGAGAAATGACAAATGAGTTTCTCACCAACAGTAAATTGAGGTCAGGGAGAAACTTAAAACTTCAGAGACAAAGGGAAAACAGTGGAAATTAAATATCTGGGGAAATGCAGTGAGCGTATTTGTGTCTTTTATTTAAAATATTAGGACCAGGGCCGGGAGTTTGGCCTAGTGGTTAAAGTGCTTGCCTAGCATGCAGGAAGACCCGGGTTTGATTCCTCGGTACCACATACATAGAAAAAAGCCAGAAGTGGTGCTGAGGCTCAAGTGGTAGAGCTCTAGCCTTGAGAAAGTCCAAGGACAGTGCTCAGGCCCTGAGCTCAAGCCCAGGACTGGCAAAAAAAAAATATATATATATTAGGACCAGACTTGGTGTCTTACGCCTGGAATCAGAACTGCTCGGGATATGGAGATAAGAAGGCTGAAGTTCAAGGTCAGCCTCGGTAAGAAGAATGGAGTGAGATTCCATCCCAATTATCCCCATCCTCAACCCACTTGAGAGCAGAACTTTGCTGATAAAACAAAACAAAAAGCAACAGTTTAAGAAAATTACCTAGGCTGGGGCATGTCTCAAGAGGCAAAATGCCTGACTGCAAGCACAGGCTCTGAGCTCAGGCCCCGAGACCACACTCACAAAAAAGGAGAAAAACTATTATATAAATATGGATGCAAAAGTCCTATGCAAAGCATCAGCAAATGGACTCTAGCAATATATAAAAAGAAAAATACATGTGCTCAATGGAAACGCATGAGGTACAAGCCTGGTTCAATATTTGGAAATCAGTTTATGTCATTCCACAGACTAATAAAGATGTGGACCGAAAGCGTGGCCTGGTGGTGGCATGCATGCATGCCAAGCACACACGAAGCCGTGGGCTCAGACAAAGCCGGAAGTGGCGCTGTGGCTCAAGTGGCAGAGTGCGAGCCTTGAGCACAGAGATGCCCAGGGTCAGGGCCCAGGCCCCAAGTTCAAGCCCCAGGACCAGCAAAAACAGCAGCAGCAGCAACAAAATAAATACATAATAAATAAATGAGAGCTGTGACAGTACCTCTTAGATGGGCGGCTGCAGGAAAACAAACTCAATGCCATTCACAATGAAAGCTCCCCAAGCTGGAACAAAAGGAGGTGTTTCTGATGTGGTACGGCATACCACAAAACCGCGTGGGACTGGTGAAGGAAGGCTGAGCCTTTCCTGCTTCAGACAAAGAGCGGGCGAGGGTGGCCCTGCGGGGTGGCCCTGCGGCCCCCGCCATGCTGCAGTCTCAGAGGGGGAGCAGAGCCCGCGAGCCTGGCCTGGGGCACAGGGCTGGGGGGAGGCGGGAATTCAGGACAGCTCCAGCACCGGGGAGGGGGGGGGCAGCTGGGGTGCAGGGCTGGGTGGCCTGGCTCGGGTCCCCTAGAGTCCACCAAGGCAACTCTGCCTTTTCTGCCATCACGCCAGGGTTCTTTTGAAGACAGTTGCCGTGAACAGAACACAGTCCACTTCCACCCGGAACCCCACTCTGAGGTGCTGTCATGGCCGTCCCACCCGGGGGGAGGCGGCTCCGTGACCCTCAGAGGGTTCCAGAGTGGACGCCAGCTCTTTCCTAGGCCTGCCTGGGGACACAGCCTGCGGCCAGGGCAGCCATGACCTTATGTCCCCTCGTGTGCAGCCAAGAGGTGGCCTCATAAGACGCTGGGCACCCCTCCCACCTGCCCACCCCCCTCCTCCCCACACTCCATCCAGCCAGCATGCCTGGGGCTCAGAGCCAGACCAGATCACCACTGCGAGACACAGCCACAGCAGCCAGGCTGGCAAGTCAAGAGGCTCTGCCCCCCCAGCCCCCAGCACCCCATCCCCCTACCACCACCACCCCTGCCCCCAGCACCTCAATGCTCCCTCCTCCCCCCTCCTCCCAGCACCTCAGTCCTCCCTCCCATCCCCCTCCTCCCAGCACCTCAGTCCCCCCTCCCCTCTCTCACACCTCCCAGCACCTCAGTCCTCCCTCCCATCCCCCTATCTCCCAGCACCTCAATCCTCCCTCCCATCCCCCCTCCTCCCAGCACCTCAGTCCTCCCTCCCATCCCCCCTCCTCCCAGCATTCCTCCCACCCCTCCTCGTCCCCCCTCATCCCACCCCACCCCTCCTCCCAGCACCCTGGTCAGATGGAGCTGGCTCTGGAGCTGTAATTGCCTTGCGGGGCTCAGCCTCCAGGCAGCTCTTAGGAGAAGGAGGATCCCGCTGGGGCCTGGGTCTGACAGCTAATTAAGCCAGAAGGTGAGGCTGGGAGCCTTAATTAATAGTAGTTCTTGTCTCCACCGGGCCAGAGTTTCCTGGAGTCAGTGTATGCGCGAACGTTTGGAGGTGACCATGAAAAGTGGGTGCCACAGCGGGAGGAGGCAGAGGCAGCTGCCCCTCCATCCCAGATCCCGCCTACTCAGGGGCTCCCCGCAAGCTCAGGGGCTCCCCGCCTGCTCAGGGGCTCCCTGCAAGCTCAGGGGTTCCCCGCCTGCTCAGGGGCTCCCCGCAAGCTCAGGGGCTCCCCTTCTGCTCAGGGGCTCCCCGCAAGCTCAGGGGCTCCCCGCCTGCTCAGGGGCTCCCCACCCTGCTCAGGGGCTCCCCGCTCAGGCCTCCGCTGCGGGCAGCCTGAGGACTCACCCCCCATGCCTAAGCGGGCTCCAGGCCCACGCCCCAGCTGGGGGAAGCGGGGCTCTGCTCTGGAGAAGAAATGGAACTTGCCCATCCCAGAGCTCACCCTAAACCGCACATCACCCGAGGCTGGCCAGGGACCGCAAAGAAGAAAGCAGCAAGAGTCTCTGTGGGTGCAGGACCGGGGTATGGGACTGGGGTGCAGGACGGGGGTGCAGGACTGGGTTAAAGGACTGAGGTACAGGGTTGGGGTACAGGGATGGGGTACAGGACTTGGGTACAGACCTGCACACTTGCCCTGAGCCTCCATACTGGCTTTTCCAATGTACTTAACTACACCCTCTTCTTAACAGGGCAAGACAAGAACTCAGGGCTGGTCCTTGGCTCTTGTGCACTCAGGTAAGAGCCAAGAGGCAGCAGGGCAGGAAGGAGAGTGAGCTTTCCTGTCACTGTCCTCTAAGGTCTGGGACAGGCTGTCTGTCTCTGAGCTTCTGCCACTTGTTACAGTCCAGCCCAGGGCTGAAATCCAAGGCAAAGCTGGTACTTTGCCCACAAAAGCCCTCAGAGCCGCCCTACCACAGGCCGGGAGGAGAAGCTGGGGTCGGTGCTGGAGGTAGGCACTGGAGAGGTGGCTTGTGTCCCTCTCTAGGCTTCCTGCTGGGTGTCGGTTTGGTTCCTTAGAGCAGGGGTTTCTGAGCAAAAGTGCAGTTCCATACTCCTCCAAGCCTGCGCAGGCACCCGTGGGCTCTGCTCCAGGCCCGGGCCAGCCAGCTCTCAGGCCAGCCCTGGGCCTCCTGTCCTTCCTCCCTTCCAGGTGGACTGGGCGCTGTCCCGGGTGCAGTTAGAGCCCGGGGTGGATGCAGGATGACTCTCCTGTGTGACACAGCCTGTCGGGATGCAGGGACTGCGGAGAATGTCTCCCTGTGGGCCAGGCAGGCCCTGTGTCCTGAGGTGTGGAGAGGCCACGTGGAGCAGGTGGCAGGGGCATGGAGGGGCTTGGCACCGTCTAGAACCAGCCCTGCACCCTTGCAGAGGAGATAGAGAGCGGCGGGGCCGCGCCCCCTGTCCTCTTGGCCTAAGACAGTCAATACTTACTGCATCTGTACCTTTCTCCTCCTGCTTGCCACCCAGGGCCTCCTGGACCCGAGGCCAGGACAAGCAACGGATCTGCTTCCGCTTTCTTTGGGACAGGGTGGCACCTGCCCAGATGTTTGCCGGATGGAAGGGGCCTGGGTGGCCGACAGCTCTGCACGGGGAGTCTGGGCCGTGGGCTTCCCCTGGGCCCCTGTGTGCAAAGCAGCAGCCCGCCCTGGGGGCCCTGTAGCCCAGCCGGGGTTCCCCCAAGGCCGCCTCCCTTCAGAGCAAGAACTCTGAGCCATGGGTCCCTCTCATGGCCCCGACAACCTGGAATTCTTTAAAAACCTCATCACTTCTCTCACCAGAGCTGCCATGCAACCCAGTGGGTGGGGACTTCTGGGTATGAGCAGTCCTTCTGTGAGCCCCTCTTCAGTGGTCCAGCTGGGTCCCCTCCTCAGTGGTCCAGTCCTTCTGGGAGCCCCTGTCCCCTCCTCAGTGGCCCAGTCCTTCTGGGAGCCCCTGTCCCTTCCTCAGTGGTCCAGTACTTCTGGGAGCCCCTGTCCCCTCCTCAGCGGCCCAGTCCTTCTGGGAGCCCCTGTCCCCTCCTCAGCGGCCCAGTCCTTCTGGGAGCCCCTGTCCCCTCCTCAGCGGCCCAGTCCTTCTGGGAGCCCCTGTCCCCTCCTCAGCGGCCCAGTCCTTCTGGGAGCCCCTGTCCCCTCCTCAGAGGTCTGGCTGCCTCTGCTTGTCTCTTCTTCCCCAGGATGAAGCCTGGTGGCAGTATGGCTGTGCCCACTCACTGGCCCCCAGCCCCAGCTCTGAGCACACACACAGGAAGAGCCACCCAGGCTGCAGGAAGTTGCCCGACAGGCAAGAACCGTCTCAACAGGCAGCTTCTGGTGCCCGGTGCAAGAAGCTCCTGGCTGGAGCAGTGCTGGGCGCCATGAGAAGGAGCCTGGGCAGGAGCTGGCCTTCCCTGCTGGGGCCCAGCCAAGGCGGCCCCGTGCCAGCCCGTCTATGCAACACAGCCAAGTCCATGTTTGCGATGCAGAAAAAGTGTATTTCCACTCTGCAAGTGGATGTCAGCGTGATTATTCTTGCTGGGACCCGGCCAGGGCTCAGGGCTCCTGACACGGCGACAGGGGCATGCCATGTGCTCCAGAGGGGCTGAGCTGGAACAGAGGGGCTGAGCTGGAACTGCGGGGCTGAGCTGGAACAGAGTGGCTGAGCTGGAGCAGAGGGGCTGAGCTGGAGCAGAGGGGCTGAGCTGGAACTGCGGGGCTGAGCTGGAGCAGCGGGGCTGAGCTGGAGCAGAGGGGCTGAGCTGGAACTGCAGGGCTGAGCTGGAGCAGCGGGGCTGAGCTGGAGGAGGGGCTGAGCTGAAACTGCAGGGCTGAGCTGGAGCAGAGGGGCTGAGCTGGGGCAGAGGGGCTGAGCTGGAGCAGGGGTCTGAGCTGGAACTGCGGGGCTGAGCTGGAGCAGAGGGGCTGAGCTGGGGCAGCGGGGCTGGTACTTCAGGTACTGTCCATACTGGACAAGGAGATGGGGGCAGTCAGTGCGGCCCTGGCGATTGTGTAACGTGAGGTGGCTGGGAGCCTCGGTGCTGTGAATGCCTGAGCAGCAGCTTGCGCAGGCAGAGCCTGGCCTGGCCATAGCACTGGCCTCGTGCTTGGATTGGCTCAGTGCTCCTGGACTGGAGGCCCGAGAAGCCATTTGCGGACGTGTCTGCCATACAGAGGCAGAGCTGGCTGGCCTCAGTGGCTGCACAGCCGCTCTCCCAGCTCAGCTCAGGAGGAGGTGGCTGCCTATCAGGAGGAGAAAAGCTCCCGGATGTGGGGGAGGCAGGACGGCGAGGCGGGCGTCCCAGAGCTGGGCTGCCCAGGTCTCAGAGGACCTAGGTGTTCTCCCCGGCACAAGGACGTCAGAGGAGTAGTGGAATAGTGATGTCACCACAGATGCTGGCGACGTCACTACAGATGCTGGCGATGTCACCACAGATGCTGGCGATGTCGTGACAACCCATCGGGGTGAAAATGTTACAACACTCAATTTGTGTTTCAAGTAAGTGCTCCAGGCTACAAAAGAGCTCCCTCCCCACGCCTGTGCCAAGATGGGCTCAGAAGCCCTGGGCAGGCGGCCCCTGGCGGACTGGACTTCAACAGCCCATGGCACTGGAAGGTGCCCAGTCCAGCTGGTTTCTAACCAGCAAGCCCACCCCTCTTCACCAGGTGTGGCTGGCCCCACTTCCCTGCTGGTGGGGCGTGTAGGCTTCGGGGGGCCACTCCAGAGGTCAGAGCCCCAGCTCATGCTCCTC
Source organism: Megascapheus bottae (assembly GCF_031878675.1). Lineage (NCBI taxonomy): Eukaryota > Metazoa > Chordata > Mammalia > Rodentia > Geomyidae > Megascapheus > Megascapheus bottae. Next base: position 48,609,728 of record NC_143526.1, read on the forward strand.
TGGACTCCCACCTCACAGCTCCCTCCCCATCGTGGGCCTGGGCTGCGGCTGGGGTCCCCCTCCCCTCTGGGAGCCCAGGCCCTACCAGTGGGCTCTCTCTCCATGGGAGAGGCACTGGGGGTGACACCTCCAGCTGTGTCCTTCCTATCCCTGTGGGAAAACCATCATCAGAGGTGGAAGAGGTCCCCGAGGATGGGTTCTGTGGCCTCCACAGGGCGTGGTCTTCACAGGTGAACTCCATCACAGCTCCCAGCCTCAAGCTGGCAGAGCTTGCAGGGCCCAAAGCAGTTCTGCACAGGCCCTAGGGACACAGATGGAGAGAGAAGGGAGGGGACAGGAGGAAGGAAGGCAGAGGCTTCTCCCTGGTCAAGTCTGTTTGTGAGTACAGGGCAGTGGACTGCCCGCCAGAGGCTCAGGGTCTCCCAGGTCCAGGGCTGGGAGACAGAGGCTGAGAGGCCCAGGATGCTGGGATGCCAAGGACACCAGCCAAGGACAGGCACCAGGAAGGGAGCACAGAGCCCCGCCCCCTGCTCACCTGACAGAAGGAAAGGCTCCTTTCTGAAACCGGATACCAGGTCCCAAGACCCCAGTTTCCATTGAGCAGGAAGAGCTGGCCAGAGGGCGGTGATCCACCAAAGGAGGGCACAGCTCCAACTTCCTCAGTCCATGCTGGAGCTACAGACTGGCAGGCCCCTCTCCCTGGCGGCCCCCCTCCCTGGCGGCCCCCCCTCCCTGGCGGCCCCCCTCCCTGGCCTCTCCTAGGACAGCCAGCACAGAAACCAGGGTGGGAGAGAATGAGACAGGGGCTGGGGCAATGCACACTCACTTACACATGGCCCCCCGAGCAGACACACTATATGCACACACACTCCATGTACACACATATACCTCACAGACACATACTCCATGCACACATGGCCCTGTTAAAAACACGCCTCACGCACACACATGTGCCATGCACCCACATGGACACATCCACCATGCACAAACTCCCACACCTGCACACAGGAAACTGAGCTAACTTGATGCCACCTTGTTTGTCAGCCTCTGGGCCTAAAGCTGTCCCATGGTTTTAGTGAAGAGACCTGGAGTCTATCTGGCCCCCTCCTGACCACCACTGGACTTCAGCCAGCTCAGGTCCCCAAAAGACTCCTGCACACTTGCAGAGCCAAGCAGCCATGTGGGCTCCCTGTCTCAGCATGGTGGCCTGGCAGGGGTCAGGATGGGCATTCATGGAAGACAGGTCACCAGGAAACTGGCCTGAGAAACCACAGAAAGGAAGAAACTGGCCAAGGGGCTCTGGGTGGTCTTAGGAGGGCTAGGCTGAGAAAACAGTCCTGTCCTCCTGTGTCCACTGTCCCCGGCCCCTCCTGTCCCTGACCCAGCCTGGCTCCGGTCCCTAGAGGTAGGGCTGTGCCGCACCTCTCTGACTCCCCAGTGTAGAGGGGTTTTCTGAGGGGCTTTGGCTGGAAATCATTTGCAGGCAGGCAGCTGGCCAGGACAAAGGGCTTTTCTGTGCTGGTGGCCTGTCAGAATAAAATTCTTAACAAATTCTTCACAACGGACCTGCCATCTGCCACAGCACCAGCTGCGGGGCCCCCAGCTGTGCCCTGGTCCAGGGAGGGGTGGGCACAGACCAGCAGCCAGTCTTGGAGGGGGGCACAGACCTGTGGCTGGCCCATCCTCACATCTTCAGGGGGCTGCCTGAGGCCCAGATTTGGGCCCATGACTGGCAGAGCCCCACCTCTAAGCAATGGCAAGGCCCATGGCTGCGGTGCTTCAGGCCAGGGTGTGCCAGCCCTGGTCTGGGCCCCAGCTGCAGGCCTGGACTCAGGGGGCCCTGAGATGCTGTCTCAGGGAAATTTTTCAGACAATGCAGAATTACCAGGTGGTTTCGACTACCATCCGGCATCAAGTGTGCCATGTTCCTGTCTGCTCGTCACGGCCACGACAGCCTGGCGTGGCTGCTGTGGAGAAAGCCGGGTCCCCGCCCAAGGCCCCCGGGCAGGCGGCAAGGCCTGAGCCAGCTGTAAGTCTAAGCTCAGGCTCCTTGCCTCCCAGCAGCTGTCCCTGAGCCAAGTTGGAGACGAGGCTCTCCTGGTTATTCCCATTCATCACTGCAGAAGCAATTCGCTGGCGTCCTCCTCTAGTGCTGATAATGAAATACTTAGTGTGGCGGTGCCAGGGGCAGAACCGCAGCCTGGACAGATAACCCATTGTGGAGAGATTCTGGCTGCCAGACCAGGATCCCAGCCAAAGAGGGCTGACCCAAGTCTCGGCCGGGGCCCAAGACAGCCACAGAGATCACAGCCACCAGCATGGCCAAGAGCAGCACTAGGGCCAGGTAGGGGGTGAGCAGGAGAGGACAAGCGGGGACGGGGAGGGGCAAGTCCCCACACTGCAGAGCTCATCTCCAGGATCACAGTGGGTGAGGACAGCCTTGAGCCTCCAGGCCCAGAGGCCTTGCTCCTCCTGACCAAATGTGGTCTTGACCCTCTGTCCTAGGCCCCTACGAGGCAGGGACACCTCTCCCCTAAGCATGGACGTCTCAGCCACCCTGGCCAATGTGCAGCCACCCAGAGACCCCTCTGGACTGGAGCACGAAGCCCCTTGACAGGCTTTCCCTCCCTCCCTCCCCACCCCAGCATGCAAGGTGTGTGCTATCCCACACAGCAGGAAGCTCAGAGGCTCCCTGTGGACTTACAGCTCTGCAGGGAAGGCAACGGACAGGGCCGCAGGGAGGAAATCAAAGCAAGTCCTGGGAAGTTCAGTAAGGGAAGTCCCCGCTTTCTGTGTCTCACCTCCGGCGTGTCTGGTGTTTAAGGGCTGTAGGGCTGGTGGAGGAGAAACCAGGTGCAGGGGGTTCAGCAGTCCCCAGGGAGACTGAGGCTCGGGAAGCATGGGGAGAAGGGATGGTCCTGCTGAGGGGAATGGTGGAGGAGAGGAAGCTTGGAGAGCAGGTCCCGGCCTGGTCCAGCTCTAGCCCCTCTGCCTCAGCCCCTCCCCTGCCCCTCAGCCCCTCCCCTGCCCCTCAGCCCCCTCCCCTGCCCCACAGCCCCCTCTCCTGCTCCTCAGCCCCTCCCCTTCCCCTCAGCCCCTCCCCTCCCCCTCAGCCCCCTCTCCTGCTCCTCAGCCCCCTCCCCTCCCCCTCAGCCCCTCCTCCCTACCCCTCAGCCCCTCCTCCCTGCTCCTCAGCCCCCTCCCATCCTCCTCAGCCCCCTCCCCTCCCCCTCAGCCCCCTCTCCTGCTCCTCAGCCCCTCCCCTTCCCCTCAGCCCCCTCCCCTCTCCTTCAGCCCCTCTCCTGCCTCTCAGCCCCCTCCCCTCTCCTTCAGCCCCCTCCCCTCCCCCTCAGTCCCTCCTCCCTACCCCTCAGCCCCTCCTCCCTGCCCCTCAGCCCCCTCCCATCCTCCTCAGCCCCCTCCCCTCCCCCTCAGCCCCTCCTCCCTACCCCTCAGCCCCTCCTCCCTGCCCCTCAGCCCCCTCCCGCTCCTGTCCCTCAGCCCCGAGTGATTTGGGAAGAGGATTCACTGGCCACAGTGCAGTGCAGTGCAGCGCAGTGCAGCGGTGGCGGCGGCCAGCTCCTACCTTTACATGAATCCCTTTATACCAGCATGTAGTTACCATGGAAATGTCCTTGGGACTGGGTGGAGGGCAGTGAGGGCGGGGAGGGGGGAGTCCTCCCAGAGGCCCAGGCCGGGCCTGTAGGAGCTACAGTCGGGTTGGGCAGTGGATGCCTGCAAGGGCAGCGGCTGGGAGAGCAGCCTGGGCAACACCTGCCCCCCACAGAGACCCAGGGGCCCTGGGGGCCCCGCGCAGGACCGCACCGCCTTTGTTTCTGAGTGGTCTCTCTACCTGTGACTGGCCTTTCCCCTTCCCAGGCCCACGTGGGAGGCTCCTGGGGCAGGTGGGGAGGGAGGGCCTGGCGCAGTAGCGAGTTAGACCCGATTAATCTCGCTGCATTAGCAAATCCTCGGGGAAAGCCAACCAGGCAGTACAGATGTCTGCGGGCCAGCGCACAGCGCACGTGGCCCTGGGAGGGGGCTGACCCAGCTTGGTTTTCACCCCAGGGAGACACTGCAGGTCCCAGCCGGGCTCACTGAGGAAGATGGGTGCAAAACCCGCCCCATGAGAGACAGGGAAGGGGCCAGAGGCAGAGCGAGCTGCGGGACCAGCTCTTCCTCCCCCAGCCGGCTGGGGTGAGTCCAGGGCCCATGCCAGCAGGGCTCAGGTGCAGGCTGGCCGGCGTGAGGCCTTGCCTCGCCCTCTGAGTTGGGCTCCAAGGTTTGACTGCAGTTCCTGCCTCCAGGGCTGTGAGCACTGGTGACTCGGGGACTGCCCCTGGATGTTGGGGACCCCCTGAACGTGAGGGGTGAGCCAGAGCATGGGCCTGACACAGACACCCAGCTGCCAGGACTCGCCCCCCAGGCCTGCATTCGTAGCCCCCCTCCCTTCTCCAAGAGCCCCGAGAGCTTGCCCGTTCGCTCACCACCACCCCAGCATGGTGCTCACGCCCAGCTCCAGTGCCTCTAAGGCACGAAACCTGGACACAGGTGTGTCCGCTTTGGCTTCCCTTGGGGGAGAGCACAGGACCCTTAGCACGGACCCTAAGGATGAGTGTCACCGGAGCAGAAGCGCAGAGCCTCTGCCTGCCCTGCCTCCCTGGGGCTGTGACACCCCCACATAGGACTCAGGCTTGTTTTCCAGGGTAGGAGCATGGCGGATCAAGACGGCCACTAGACAAAGCCCAGTTGCCATCTCCTCTGACAGACCAGGCCACTCTCCCCGACCCCCGGGGTCAGCTAGACCTGACCCTCCCCAGGCTTGCTACTGAGGCCTGACCAGCTGCTTGCCAGACGGCATTCACTTTCCTGGGTCTCCCTGACTCGTGCCCCAAGCCTGGTCTGGCTGGGTGGGGGTCCAGGTATGTGGGTCTGAGAGGAATGCTGAGCCCCGGTGGGGGCAATGAGGCCCTGGGGAGGTGTGTGTGTGGGGGATCAGGCTGGAGGAGTCAGGACACACAGCCTGGAGCCAGGAGGCCGGCCTGAAGTGGGGTGACCTGGGTTCAAGTCCCCCCACTGTGTGACCCTGAAGAAGCTGCCTACTTCCCTGCTCCGGTTTCCTCTGAGTGAGCAGAGTTAAGGAAAACACCTGCGTCCTCCGGGGGTAAAAACCTGTCCCCACAGGGGCGTGTGTGTCCACCTTGACAGCCCACTGGTGCACCTGGGGACAGCCGTCACTGCCCAGGACGGCACCTTTGAAGCCCTGGCTGCGGGCCTGGCTGTCGCCCTGAGCAGAGCAGATGGCAGCGTTGGTGGGAGCAGCCGGAGGGGCCCAGAACAGGTGAGCTGCGAGGCTTCCCCACTGCCCAGGGCAGTAGGGCTGGGACCTAGGCTGCAGGGTGTGGCTCAGGGGTGGAGGGGCAGAGCTGTCCTGAGCTCTGGGTTGGGTGGGGCTCCAGCAGCTCGAAGGACACAGCCCCTGGGGCCAGGACAGAAGAGGTGCAGCAGGTGCCCTCCACCAGGTCTCCCTGCGGCGGGTGGCTCTTTCTGGGGGCTCAGCCAGGGAAGGTCTGGCCCCCATTTTCTGCAGGGCTCCAGCTCCTCAACACCTCCGTCTTCAGGCCTCTGGCCCCGGAGGGCACCTGGGGCAGCAGAGGTTCCTGGGACCCTGCGGGTAGTCCACGTCCTGCGTCCCCACACCCCAGCCCTTCAGAGTGGGGGTGGGGGACGCAGAGCTGGACACAGGGGGGGCGGGGGAGGGCTAGCCAAAGGTGGTGACCATGGGGTCCCCATCCGCGTGGGTGCGCCCAGAGCCACAGGGGGCCAAGGAAACTTTGCCCCTGCCCAGGGCCCGGGAGGACCCTCCTCCTCCTCCTCCTCCTCCTCCTCTCCCCCTCCTCCTCTCCCCCTCCTCCTCTCCCCCTCCTCCTCCCCGCCCCGTCTTCGTCCTCCCTCGCGGCAGGCGAGTGGAAGCAGCCTCGCGCTTCTGCCCCATCGCCTCCTCCGCCGCCGCCGCCTGCTCCGCCTCCGCCGCCCCCACGGGAGCCGCCGCAGCTCCGGGCATGAAGTTGGGCCCGCGCCGGCCTCGGAGCGGGGGCGCGGCCCAGCCGGGAGCCGGGCGCGTCTAGAGCCGCTCGGTGCGCCATGGAGCTCCGCGGGCCCCGCGCGCCGCGGCTGCCGCCGCCGCTGCTGCTGCTGCTCCTGGGCTGCGCGCTCCTGCCCGGTAAGTTTCCAGGGCTGGCGGCGCCCCCTCCGCCCCGGCGCCGGACCAGAACCGGAGCGCAGGCTCCCGGCTGCGGTGCCAAGCCGCGGGTGCGCGCGCCGGGGCGGCCACGGAGCGGGGTCGGCGGGGCTCCGGGGCGGGGGGCCGGGGGGGGGGGGTCCGGGGCGGGGGTCCGGGGCGGGGGTCCGGGGCCGGGGGTCCGGGGCGGGGCTCCGGGGCGGGGGGCCGGGGCGGGGGGCCGGGTCCGGGTCCGGCCGAGTTTGCAGAGCTAGAAGCACGAGGAGGGGCCGCGCCCCCGCCCCGGCCGCCGCCCCTCCTGGCTGCCCGACTCGCCCCCACCGCACCACCCGCCCCGCGGCGGGAATTGAGCCCCCTGCCCTCCCCAGGGCGGGAGGAAGGGCACCTTCCACCCCCCCCCCGCCCCCGGGCCTGGAGGGGCCTTTGGTGGGAGCGCGGGCGGGAGGGGCGGGGGCTCCTGGGCGCCAGGTGAGGGGCCGTCCCGCCCCCTCCAGCCCTGCCTCCCACCCAGCGCAGACAGGGCAGCGCCAGCCACACCAGGAAGGATGAGCGGGCTGGCGATGGAGTGGGGCTGGGCACCTGGCATGCCTGTCCGGGACTCAGGGTGCCCCGTCCCCAGGTGCCGGGGCATTGTCAGCTGAAGCGCTCCCCCTCCTCCCCGGCATGGAAGCAGGCTGGGCCAGGTGGAGCCTTGCGCTCCCGCTCGCTGCAGTCCGCGCTGCTGTAGCCCGGGCCCTTTGTCTCTGCTGGTCACCGGAGACAAAGGCCTGCCCTATGAACTCACCACCTCTGTACCCACACCCGTGTGCGCCGGGTCAGTTGTCCAGGCAGGCTTGGGCGAGGTGCAGTGAGGTCCGACCCAGCCCAGGGCGATGGGACATCCTGGGCAGGGATGGGAGCTGGCCTGGTGAAGGGGAGGCAGCTCCGGAGGCGGCCTGCGGAGGTCCTGAGGCGGGAGGGGACGTGGGAGAGCTGGACAAAGCCGGTGAACAGGGTGGCAGGGTTGCTGGCACAACCCCGGCCCCCCCCATGCCTGCGTCCCCGCCTGCTTCCCCTGCAGGGAGCCGTCCTGCTGAGATGCGTGCCCACGCGGAGGAGCGACTTCTGAAGACACTCTTCTCTGGCTACAACAAGTGGTCCCGGCCCGTAGCCAACAGCTCCGACGTGGTCCTCGTCCGCTTTGGCCTTTCTATTGCCCAGCTCATTGACGTGGTAGGCATGGGGTGGCCTGGGCACCTCACCTGGCTGGCAAGACCCAGCGGCGGCTGCTGGCATGGGCCAAGGCTCATGTGGCTATGTGTCTTGCCAAGCTGGTGGCTGGCTGCAGCCACCTGAGCCCAGCAGGTGCATGCTGTGCCTGACCGTGGGAGGAGAGGTTGGCTGGTAGGGTTTTGTTTTCCCAGACTCTGGCTCTGGTATGTGGATGGCTGCATCATCCACTGCAAGCTGGGCACCTTTAGGAGCAAAGAACAGACGAGCACATGAGGGCAGGGGAGAGGGCATTCGCCTGGTGCAGAGCAGCCCTGCTGTGGAGCTTTCTTTGGGGTGTCCCTGGGGTGGAAGGAAAGGGTGCTGCCACGCCTGGAGGTACCCCTGCCCCCGGCTGGTAACCACGGTCTGGTCAAGTCTAGGCCAGGTCCTGCTCTCCTGGGCTGTGGCTCTCTTCCCGGGTCCACCGGAGGGCCCTGCAGCCTGGACGGCAGCCCAAGGGAGCAGGCAGAGACACCTCACCTCCCAGGAGAGCATGCTTCGGGGCCCCAGGTCCTCTGCTCCCAGCGTTTCCTGGCCGGACTCAGCTGCCCTGTGTGAGGCCTGCCTCTGGGATCCCCACGCCCTTCTCACGGACACGGCCCCTCCTCAGCACGGGCTCTGGCCGTGGGTATGGCTTCTCGGGGTGGAGGAGGAAGTCTGGAAAGGCTGGAATTGTTCAGCATGGATTCTGCCCGCTCCAGCCTGCTGCAGAATCCCAGCTCCCAGAGCCCAGGACAGAGCCTGAGTCTGGGAAGAGAGAGCCATCCCTGCAATGGGCTTTGCATCCTCAGCCCTCCTGGACCCTCCCCAGGTCTGCGCTGGCCTCAGGCGGTACCTTGTGTGTGGCAGCGTCCTGGACCCTCCCTGGTGATGTGGGGTGAAAGCTTCCCCACCATCTCAGGCTGTGGACAGGCAGCACCCCAGGGCTCTGACAGACTCTGGAATCTCTGCCTGCCTGGGGCCAGCCAGCCTTGTCCAGCTGATCCCCTGGGCCGCCATCCTTGGTGTCCTGGAGCTGGCTCTCAAGCGACATTCCTGCAATGACACTGGCTGAGGTCCAGCCTCAGGACAGTGCAAGATGGACGGCCTCCATCGACCTGCTGAGCCTTGCAGACATGGTTGCCAAGGGGTGGCAGGCAGAGATGGCTGCTGGTGCCGGCTCAAGGCTGGTCCTCTGCCACTGCCCCGCCCCACCTCCAAAGCTCTCTGGGCGGCAGGGAGCATCTCTGTGCTGCAGCCCCCCGCGTGCCCAAGGCACACTGACGCCCAGGAAAGATTTCGCTGCATGGGTCCCATGAGGGGCATAGCTCCAGGCCCTGCCCCCTGCCCCGGGCTGGCTAGGAACACCCATGAATACACACAGCAGATCCCCCTTCCATGCAGGTGTCAGGCCACACTGCCGGTTCCACAAGAGCTGGAACAGGATGCCCACCCCTGTGGCGGGCTCTGTGCTCTCTGGAGATGTCCTCCGGGGCCAGTGTCTGCTGCACAAGCTCACACCATGCCTGGCCTGGCATGCGCCAGGATGCGGTGACACGTCTCCCTGCTCTGGGGACACCTCGGGAGCACTGGCCCTGGGAGGTAGGGGAGGCCAGGCAGAGGGCCGGGCCCGGCTTGTGTTGAGGGCTCTGGAGCCCTGTGCTGAGCGGTGCCCACACCTGCTTCCCTGGACGTGGGATGTGGCCACTCGAGGGCTGAGCCATGCGCTGAGCCTGCGAGGCAGCCAGGCAGCGGCTCCCTGCTTGGTTCTGCACCCCCCCCCACTCCTCAGGCAGCTGAGGGGTCGGCTCTGGGGGGACTTCCCTGTGCTCTGGGCTGAGGCGGGGAGCTTCCCCCCTCCGACACTGCAGCCCTGGCGAGTCCCGCCACATCCCTGGGCTCTGCTGAGGCCCCTGCTGCTCCGCAGGCCGGAGGTCCCAGGACACCTGGGAGCCCAGAGAGCAACAATGGCTGGACCCAGGCGGGCACTCCATACCCACAGAGCCTGGACCTGGGGCTTCCTGTCTCCAGAGCCCTCCTTACCCCCTTCTCTAGAAGGCCCCCCTCCCTCCTGGGATTTCCAGAGCACAGGTCTTGAGCCTGGGGCCTGATCAGAAATGTGGGCATTGGCTTGGTCCGATGGTCTAGAGAAGTCGAGGGAAAAGAAGTATGGGGGGACAGTGGAGCCAGCACCACACAGGGTAGGCATGGCCAGCCCTTCTTTGCTGAACTGTCAGCTACACAGTGACCTTAGCTTAGCTGGCCAGGGCCTCCTGACTCACCCAGAGCCAGGCGTGGTCCGAGGCCTCCTTGGCCAGGGCTGAGATCCACTCACCCCAGCTGTCTGGTGGCCTCAAGGGGCAGTGCCTGTTGTCAGAGAGGAGGTCATGTCTGCAGGGGGCACCCGTGGCAGGGGTCACCCCACCGCAGAGGTCAGGCCCCGTGGGGCAGAGCTCCTGGGAAGCAGGCTGAACCCACAGGCAGCAGAGGCGCCCACCCAGAGGGGTCGGGCCTCAACCAGGGGGTCGGGCCTCAGCCCAGCCTGGGCGCAGTTGGCTTCTGGGAAGGTTCTGGATCATCGGGCCCATCCCCAAGGCCCTCCGGCTGCCTCCAGGGATGGCCCCCCTCCACCGAGGCTCTGCCCTCTGCCGAGCGAGGCTCCGCTCTGGCCAGACCATGCCCTGGGCTGTGGAGAGGGAGCCTGGAGTGGAGGAGAACAGACCCCAGCTCTTCTTGCTGTGTCCTAGGATGAGAAGAACCAGATGATGACAACCAATGTGTGGGTGAAACAGGTGAGGGCAGGGTGCTCCCCACCCCTGCACCCCTCACCCGTGGACCCACCCTGCCCTCCCCACCCCTGCACTCCTCACCCGTGGACCCTCCCCACCCCTGCACACCTCACCCGTGGACCCCCCCCCGTGCCCCTGCACCCCTCACCTGTGGCCCCTTTCCTTGCCCAGGAGTGGCGTGACTACAAGCTGCGCTGGGACCCAGGGGACTATGAAAATGTCACCTCCATCCGCGTCCCCTCAGAGCTGATCTGGAGGCCAGACATCGTCCTCTACAACAAGTGAGCCCAGGCCTGGACAGGTGTCCACAGGGAGGGCGTGGCTGCCTGGTCTTGAGGGGTCAGGGCCTGCACTGGGCGAGGCCCGGGGACCTGGGCCCAGGCCTGGACAGTGTCCACAGGGAGGGGTGGCTGCCTGGTCTTAGGGGGTCAGGGCCAGCACTGGGCGAGGCCCGGGGACCTGGGCCCAGGCCTGGACAGGCGTCCACAGGGAGGGGTGGCTGCCTGGTCTTAGGAGGTCAGGGCCTGCACTGGGCGAGGCCCGGGGACCTGGGCACCAGGCCTGGACAGGCGTCCACAGGGAGGGCGTGGCTGCCTGGTCTTAGGGGGTCAGGGCCTGCACTGGGCGAGGCCCGGGGACCTGGGCACCAGGCCTGGACAGGCGTCCACAGGGAGGGGTGGCTGCCTGGTCTTGAGGGGTCAGGGCCTGCACTGGGCGAGGTCCGGGGACCTGGGCCCAGGCTGGACAGGCGTCCACAGGGAGGGCGTGGCTGCCTGGTCTTAGGGGGTCAGGGCCTGCACTGGGCGAGGCCCGGGGACCTGGGCCCAGGCCTGGACAGGCGTCCACAGGGAGGGCGTGGCTGCCTGGTCTTAGGGGGTCAGGGCCTGCACTGGGCGAGGCCCGGGGACCTGGGCACCAGGCCTGGACAGGCGTCCACAGGGAGGGGTGGCTGCCTGGTCTTAGGGGGTCAGGGCCTGCACTGGGCGAGGCCCGGGGACCTGGGCACCAGGCCTGGACAGGCGTCCACAGGGAGGGCGTGGCTGCCTGGTCTTAGGGGGTCAGGGCCTGCACTGGGCGAGGCCCGGGGACCTGGGCACCAGGCCTGGACAGGCGTCCACAGGGAGGGGTGGCTGCCTGGTCTTAGGGGGTCAGGGCCTGCACTGGGCGAGGCCCGGGGACCTGGGCACCAGGCCTGGACAGGCGTCCACAGGGAGGGGTGGCTGCCTGGTCTTGAGGGGTCAGGGCCTGCACTGGGCGAGGCCCGGGGACCTGGGCACCAGGCCTGGACAGGCGTCCACAGGGAGGGGTGGCTGCCTGGTCTTGAGGGGTCAGGGCCTGCACTGGGCGAGGCCCGGGGACCTGGGCACCAGGCCTGGACAGGCGTCCACAGGGAGGGGTGGCTGCCTGGTCTTAGGGGGTCAGGGCCTGCACTGGGCGAGGCCCGGGGACCTGGGCACCAGGCCTGGACAGGTGTCCACAGGGAGGGGTGGCTGCCTGGTCTTGAGGGGTCAGGGCCTGCACTGGGCGAGGCCCGGGGACCTGGGCACCAGGCCTGGACAGGTGTCCACAGGGAGGGGTGGCTGCCTGGTCTTGAGGGGTCAGGGCCTGCACTGGGCGAGGCCCGGGGACCTGGGCACCAGGCCTGGACAGGTGTCCACAGGGAGGGGTGGCTGCCTGGTCTTGAGGGGTCAGGGCCTGCACTGGGCGAGGCCCGGGGACCTGGGCACCAGGCCTGGACAGGCGTCCACAGGGAGGGGTGGCTGCCTGGTCTTAGGGGGTCAGGGCCTGCACTGGGCGAGGCCCGGGGACCTGGGCACCAGGCCTGGACAGGTGTCCACAGGGAGGGGTGGCTGCCTGGTCTTGAGGGGTCAGGGCCTGCACTGGGCGAGGCCCGGGGACCTGGGCCCAGGCCTGGACAGGTGTCCACAGGGAGGGGTGGCTGCCTGGTCTTGAGGGGTCAGGGCCTGCACTGGGCGAGGCCCGGGGACCTGGGCACCAGGCCTGGACAGGTGTCCACAGGGAGGGGTGGCTGCCTGGTCTTGAGGGGTCAGGGCCTGCACTGGGCGAGGCCCGGGGACCTGGGCCCAGGCTGGACAGGCGTCCACAGGGAGGGCGTGGCTGCCTGGTCTTAGGGGGTCAGGGCCAGCACTGGGCGAGGCCCGGGGACCTGGGCCCAGGCCTGGACAGGTGTCCACAGGGAGGGGTGGCTGCCTGGTCTTGAGGGGTCAGGGCCTGCACTGGGCGAGGCCCGGGGACCTGGGCACCAGGCCTGGACAGGCGTCCACAGGGAGGGGTGGCTGCCTGGTCTTGAGGGGTCAGGGCCAGCACTGGGCGAGGCCCGGGGACCTGGGCCCAGGCTGGACAGGTGTCCACAGGGAGGGGTGGCTGCCTGGTCTTAGGGGGTCAGGGCCTGCACTGGGCGAGGCCCGGGGACCTGGGCCCAGGCTGGACAGGTGTCCACAGGGAGGGGTGGCTGCCTGGTCTTAGGGGGTCAGGGCCTGCACTGGGTGAGGCCCGGGGACCTGGGCACCAGGCCTGGACAGGCGTCCACAGGGAGGGGTGGCTGCCTGGTCTTAGGGGGTCAGGGCCTGCACTGGGCGAGGCCCGGGGACCTGGGCCCAGGCTGGACAGGTGTCCACAGGGAGGGGTGGCTGCCTGGTCTTAGGGGGTCAGGGCCTGCACTGGGTGAGGCCCGGGGACTTGGGTGCCTGGCTCAGCCCTGGGCCTCCTCTGGTGTCTGACTCCTCTCTATGCCCAGGGTGCCTCCCTGGGTGATGTCAGGGCCCGGCCTCCCACTCCACGGAGTCCCTCAACCGTCCCTACCCGCTTCTCACCTCGCCTGTGCGGGCCCTGCAGGCTGCAGGAGGGTCTGGAAGGAGGGGAGCCAGGCTGGCTGCCCTGGCGCCTTGCCTGGGCCCTCTCGGCTCCGTCCTTGTGGCTGTGCCCGCCGGGTATCGTGCCAGTTGGCAAAGCACACGGGCAGCTCTGCACACAGCCTGCTGTCCACGTGGCCTCCTGGAGGCTGGGCTGGAGTCGAGCTGTGGAGTGGTTTGTGGTGTGTCCAGGGACCGGCTGCCTCTTCCATGTGCTGGCGTCCTCACCTCTTCCCCGTGCCCCGCGCCAGGGCCCCGAGCCAGAGCAGCCATGCTCTGAGCCGAATCCACTCAGGGTGATTCTTCTGTCTCACTTGGGTGGGCAGAGGCTCCAGCAATGCTTTATAAATGGAGCAAAGGCAGCTGTTCCTCGCCAGGCCAGACGTCTGTCCTCAGCCCCGTCTTGCCCCGGGGTGTCCGCCTGACCCACAAATGGCCCTATTGGAGGAAGGGCAACCGGCTCTTCTCCTTAATCAGGGCCAGTAATGGTCTCACCAGGTGTGTGGAAACGGCTGTGAGTGGGTTCTGGGCGCAGTAATGGCGGGTGACGGTGGGTAGGAAATGGCTGTGAGTGGGTTCTGGGTGCATTCATGGTGCATGTTTGGCCCTTTGAGGCCAGTGCCCAGAACCTTGCAATCTTGCTCACCTCTGAGCAAAGTGGGCATTCAGCAGGCCTGCGGGTCCAGAATCTGCTCGTTGAGACAATTCAATGCATGATCGCAACTGCCCCAGCTTTCTGGGGACTCTGAAGAGCTGTGGTGGGACAGGGGCTCAGAGACAGCAAGACACACATCCCCCACCAGCACAGCCAGCCCTGGAGGCTGTGGGGTGCCAGCACGCCAGAGGGTCTGTCCTGTCTGTGCATCTGGTGGGCAGCCGTGCCATGTCGTTGGCCCTTTGGGGCAGCTGTACTGAGTGAGTAAGCTCCCAGACGTCTCCCTTGTGGCCTTCAGGCAGGGTGAGGCCCAAAGCTGGGTCTGGAGCGGGTGGGGAGTGTGTGGGAGCCTTGCAGAAGGCTGCATAGAGGACTAAAATGGAGCCCGCGGCCAGGGCTGTGAGTCCAACCACTTGGTTCCTGCGGGCAGCAGGTCTGCTGGGCAGAGCCTGTCACTTCCTGTGTGAGAATTTTAATTTGTACCTCTGAGGAGCAAGGCTTTGATTTTGGGGAGATGGGGCCGGGAGCAGGAAGCAAACGGGTTCCACGCGGCTGAAATGTGCTGAGCGGCAAGATCCACCCCCGTCTGCCCGGAGGGAGCCCGGCTTCCGCGAGGGAGCTGGCGCAGGGCTGTGCGGGCTGTGCCAGCGCCAGCCTCACTGGGGTGGAGGTGAGAAGCGGCTCCTGCAGGTTCTTCACTGTGCAGAGGCACAGCTTTGTGAGAGACAGCTGGTATGGGATGAGATAGAGGAGGGGGGGGATCCTCACCAGTGGAAACCAGGGGTGCAAGGCCCCGGGGGGGGGGGAGGCTGGGGTCTCCGTGGCTCCAGCAGTGGGGCCCTCCAGGGTCCTGGCTGAAGGCTGTAACTTTATAACTGGTCTGGACCTGGCGGGCTGGTGAGGAGGGCAGGGTCAGCAGGCGGATGCCCGTCAGCAGACACATACCCACATGAGCAAGGCCTTGTGCCCAAGGGGCTCAGGAGGCCATAACCTTTGATTTGGGCCTGGGAGGCAGAGGCAGGACGGAATCCACAGGGGCTGGGCTGTAGGGCAAACAAAGTACACCCGGGGTTCAGGGTGGTGCTATCCTCGGAGGCACTATGAGTCCTGCTGTTGATGGGGTTTAACCAGCTTCAGAGAGCTCGTCCGTGTGCAACAGGGTCTGATCAGATGGCCTGGGGGACGGCGGGCAGGCCTGCTCAGGGCAGGGGCACCCTCGTCCCTCTGCTCCCGTGGAGTCTAGCCTGAGCTGGAGTTGGGAAAGCAAGGTCCACGAGCACATGGGGTGGGGCTGGTGCCTCTGGCTCTGGGGGGAGAGTTGGGGAGTTGAGGGGGGCCCAGCCCAGGGGTGGAGAAAGTCCCCTTGTTCATGGCCCACCCAGCCTGTGGGCAGGACAGGAGCACCCTTGAGAGGACGGGCGGATCAGGGACCCACTCAGCCTGTCCTACTGCTCTCTGATGCCCTCTCCTGCCAGTACCTCTAGGATGCCTGCTAACGGGCTCCAGGGCTCTGTGGTTCCCCAGTGGAAGCCAGGGCGCCGGTGTGGAGACGGAGGGAGGCCAGCCTCCGTCCCCGTTCCCTCACAAGTAACAACCAGCCACAGGGCCCTTCTGTCAGCTCACGCCTCCTGTGTGCTCCCCGCTCACACGGGTGGTAAAGGAAGGCACACGGGTGAGTCACAGCCCAGGGTGACCCGCCGTGCTCCACAGAGCCCGTTTGCTTCCCCCCCGGGGGGGGGGGCAGTGCTCCTGCGTTGGCTGGCGGGGTCCGGGTGACACTGTGAGCCCTTCTGTGCAGGAGGGAGGGGCGGGGCCGGCCGCCTGGGCTCTCACTCCCTTCTCTCCCTGCTCAGCGCGGATGGTGACTTCGCGGTCACACACCTGACCAAGGCCCACCTCTTCCACGACGGGAGGGTGCAGTGGGCGCCCCCGGCCATCTACAAGAGCTCCTGCAGCATCGACGTCACCTTCTTCCCCTTCGACCAGCAGAACTGCACCATGAAGTTCGGCTCCTGGACCTACGACAAGGCCAAGATCGACCTGGTGAGCATGCACAGCCGCGTGGACCAGCTGGACTTGTGGGAGAGCGGGGAGTGGGTGATCGTGGACGCGGTGGGCACCTACAACACCAGGAAGTACGAGTGCTGCGCCGAGATCTACCCGGACATCACCTACGCCTTCGTCATCCGCCGGCTGCCGCTCTTCTACACCATCAACCTCCTCGTCCCGTGCCTGCTGCTCTCCTGCCTCACCGTGCTGGTCTTCTACCTGCCCTCCGAGTGCGGCGAGAAGATCACGCTCTGCATCTCCGTGCTGCTCTCGCTCACCGTCTTCCTGCTGCTCATCACCGAGATCATCCCGTCCACCTCGCTGGTCATCCCGCTCATCGGCGAGTACCTGCTCTTCACCATGGTCTTCGTCACGCTGTCCATCGTCATCACCGTCTTCGTGCTCAACGTGCACCACCGCGCGCCCCGCACGCACGCCATGCCGGCCTGGGTGCGCCGGGCCTTCCTGGACGTCGTCCCGCGCCTGCTCTTCATGAAGCGGCCGTCCGTGGTGAAGGACAACTGCCGGAGGCTCATCGAGTCCATGCACAAGATGCCCGGGGCCCCCCGCTTCTGGCCCGAGCCGCAGGGCCGGCCGTGGGTCCCGGACGTGCCGGCGGAGCCCCGCCCCGGCGGCGGGCCGCCCTCCGACCAGGCTTCTGCTTCCCAGCCCTCACAGGTGGAGAAGACCGGCCCTGGCCACTCGCCCGGTGCACGTGGGCTGCCCGCCAGTGCCGGGGTCCCGGGGCTCGTCAAGGCCCGGTCCCTGAGCGTCCAGCACGTGCCACCCCTCGGGGAGGCCCCGGAGGTGGCCGTCCGATGCCGATCTCGAAGCATCCAGAACGGGGCTCCCCGGGAAGGCCCTGCTTCTCCCACCCAGGGCCCGCCGGCTGGCTCCCCCACGGCCCTGAAGTCCCGCCCGGCCGATCCTCCAACCCCAGACCAGCCATCTCCGTGCAAGTGCTCCTGCAAGGACCCCTCTGCCGTGTTCCCAGTCACTGTGCTCCAGACCCAAGGCGCCAAGACCCCGCCCAGGCCCCTGCCCCTGTCGCCGGCTCTGATGCGGGCCGTCGAGGGTGTCCAGTACATTGCAGACCACCTGAAGGCGGAAGATGCAGATTTCTCCGTAAGTCTGCCTGGGGCTGTGCCTGGGAGGGGGCTGTGGCCCCTCTGTGACCACCAAAGGCCCTGTGTTTCCAGTCCCCAGACCACAGCGGCTCAACTTGGGGATTCCTCTGTGTGGCTTCTGCCCAGAGCCCCTGCAGGCCTCTGGCTGAGCTGGGGGAAGCCGGGCAGGGGGCTGGGATGCTGGCCTTCAGGTGTCAGGTCTGACCAGCCCTGGGACACCGTCCCCAGGCCCTCACGAGGTTTTCCCAGGGGCAGCTGAAGGACCACTGCTGGTTGCTGGGGACGCCCACTGGCCATGCTGGGGAGACGGGCAGGGCCCTCCCCACCTCCTCCCCTGCCACCACTGCAAAACAGGGCGAGGCTACTGCCACCACCCCTGACCCATAGCCCGAGGCCCAGCGCTCAAGTGAGCACGCTGCCTGGAGTCAGTTCTACAATGGGGAGAAGATGCACAGGGGCCGTGGGGTTTGGGGTCTGGGACCCAGCCTATGCCACCTGTCAGTCCTGTGGAAAATCATGGGGTCCGGGCAGGTCCCTCCCGCTCAGCGGGGGAGGGTGGGTGGGGGAGGGCCAGCTCTGCTGGGACCTGGCCTGTGTCACGTCCCCAGTGACATTTAGCATCTGTCTCTGGTGACCTTGCCCTGGGCTGCCCTGCCACCCCCCCACACCCCGCCGGGACTGGAGGGTCACTTCAGGCTCCTCTCACCCCTTCCCTCCTGGAGACCCCTGGCCTCCCCCACCTGAGCTGGGCCTCCTGGGAATGAGGAAGCCCTGGGAGTGAGGGGCCGTAGCCCCTCAGAGTCACTGCCCCCCAATCCCTGCGGAGCCATGAGACCCTTCTGGAAGTTTCCAGGAAGTTCTTAGAGTCCCACCTGGGGAGGAGCCAGCTCTGGGGCTGGCACATCCTGCTGCAGCTCTGGCCATGAGATGCCATGGCCCGCGTGATCAGGCAGGCAGGCCGCTGGGGAGCGGTGGGGAGCGGTGGACGACAGCAGAAGGGCAGCAGAGTCTTCACGAAGCCAGCCTCCCCCCCCTCCCCTGCAGTCCTGCAGCGGACTGACCTGATTCCAGGGCAGCCGGGCCAGCGGGGGGCTCAGGGTCACAGGGCCTCTTTCATCTTCAGAGGGGCTGGAGTCACAGGCCCAGGAGGGAGCAGAGCCGGCTGCCAGCCGCAGGGCTCGTCCTGGCACTGGCGGTGACTGACCAGCCCTGCCGTGAGCACTGACTGGCTGTCATTTTGAAAACTCAGGGCACCAGCCCCTGGACAGGGCGCACGCTGCCCGCGCGGCCGGGGCCCTCGCTGAGCTGGGTCTGGGTTTGCAGGTGAAGGAGGACTGGAAGTACGTGGCCATGGTCATCGACCGCATCTTCCTCTGGATGTTCGTCGTCGTCTGCCTGCTCGGCACCGTGGGCCTCTTCCTGCCGCCCTGGCTGGCTGGCAGGATCTAGGTGCAGAGGCGGCGTGGCCTGGGGACATGGCCTGGGGACACGGCCTGGGGACACGGCATGCCCTGGCTCTGGGCTCTGGTCACAGCCCTCGCCTGCTGTCCCCCAGCTCCCGGGCCTGCTGTGAGCTGCTTGGAATGAGACTGCCCTGGGACTGTAAATCCGTGGCTGTGCCATGGCCTCAGGCACGGCCGGCGCCCCCCCCCCCCCCCCCGCCGTCTGTGTTCCACTCCAGCGGCAAAGTCGCACCCGGAGCCCAATTAAAGTTCCCAGAGTAGGTGACACTGACCTCCTGACCCGCTGGCGTCCAGCAGATGCCCTGCTGCCAGCCCTGGCCCTGGACTCTCCCCCAGCCACCCATCACCCCATCCCTGTGGGACCCAGGGCCACCCCCTGCACCCTGGCTGGCCTGTCCTCCCTGCTAGAGTCGGGGAACCTGGGCTCTCAGGTCTGGCGGGTCCCAGGGTGGGGCACACGCACGCACGCAAGACCTTGGTCCCCGAGAGCCCAGGCTTCTGCCTTCCAGGGTGGGGGGCTGGGCAGCCCAGCAACCCCAGACTTGGGGTTTCCTAGGCCCATGTAGAGCTGAAGCTGAGCTCCAGCCCCCAGCCCCATGTCTCCAGCTTTGCACATACTCCGAGACCGCCTGGGCTGTGACAGACTTGAGGAAGGACTTCCTGTCTCCATCACCACAATGAGCCCACCGTGCTGAGCTCAATGCCCCTGGGAAGGCACTACACCCTCCAGGCCCCAGCCCAGGGCCTCGTCAGGCTCTGCCTCGCAGGAGGACGGCCCTGGTGGGGGCAGGGGAAGCTGTCTCCACCTTGGAGACTCCAGGTGTCCTGAGGCCGAGGGAATGGCACAGTACCCAGCCCCAGAAAGTGCCCAGTGAGGAAGCTGCCCGGCAGATCTCACTGTGTCCTCTCCCCACCAGCTTGGGCCCTGTGCCCTCAGCCATCGAGTCCCTGGGCCCTGGCACAGGGGTCTCACCACCCCCAGGGCAGCCCTTGGGCAGAAGGTGCTTGACAGAAATGGAGGTGTGACTGGTGAGGACTGGGGCCGACACACCAAGCACCGGGCACACAGCTGCCTTCTCAGAGGTAGGACTCACCGGTCCCAGCTGCACGGTGGCGTGGGACAGGCTGCCCTAAGGGGTGGTGTCATCCAGGCCCCCTCCCCTCTGGCAGACCCCCTCTGAACCTGGGGCGGCTCCTGGTGCCCCTGGGAGAAGGGAGGGCGCTGGTCCAGAGTCCTGCTGGGCAGATAATATGCAGCTCAGGTGCTAACCCTGAGCCCCCACCCCCCGCCTCCCCGGCCCCCTGGGCATGGAGCCCCCACCGGCCCAGATTTGCTCTGTGCTGGCCCCCACTGGTCATGTGGGGCCCAACCCACACTGTCCCTCTCCCCAGAGTACATGGGGCCCGAGGGGCTTGGCACAGGACCAGACACAGGCTTCAGATGTAGCTGGCATCTGCGTTGCATAAGCTGACCCTGGGCTCTGATGTGGGCACAGCTGTGGAGCAACCACGCCTGTTCTTTCTGGGTCAGTGGAGGGGTGGCCAGGTCTCCTAGCAGGATGACCCTGAACAGAGCATCGTCAGACATCAGCCAGAGGGCCCGGAAAGAGAAAGCAGGCAGCAGGCTCCCCAGAGCCCTGGAAAGAGAAAGCAGGCAGGAGGCTCCCCAGAGCCCTGGAAAGAGAAAGCAGGCAGCAGGCTCCCCAGAGCCCTGGAAAGAGAAAGCAGGCAGCAGGCTTCCCAGAGCCCTGGAAAGAGAAAGCAGGCAGCAGGCTCCCCAGAGCCCTGGATGGCCGTTTTCATCCACGCCTGAAGTTTCATTGTGGCGAATGCATGATGTAAGATGTGGGACAGTGCCACCTCTGATGCATGGACACCCCCCCTCCCGCTCTAGCTTTCCGTGTCCCCCACGCAAGCCCCAGCCCTCTTGTCCTTCCCTCCTGTCATGTGACCCTGAGGCCCACTGACCGGGCCACCAGCTCCTGAGGTGGGAGCTGTGGGCAGCTGCCTTCCCGTACTCTGAGTAGCCGTGCCAAGGCTGGCTGTGGTGCTGTGAGTGCCAGGCGTTGCCATGTGCTTCCTGCTCTGCTGCTGAGCTGTGTTCTGTCCGAATAAAGCGAGTTGCAGCGTGCTTGTTTCCACTTTTCAGCTGTGGGTCCAGCGTGAGTCTGGGGGGTCTGTGTGAGCCTGTGTCTTCTGTACACCACGACGGATGCCTTGCCGTCTTGCTGGGCCCCTCTGACTGGAGACTGGAGCTCCCAGCCAGGCTGGCTTCCAGGTGCCTGGCTCGCTTGCTCACATCTCCAAGGCCAGTGGGAAATCCAGGCCTGTGGCCGCCTCCTTGCCCAACCCTCTCGTCAGGCCAGTGTTTTCTTGCCCTGAATCAACCAGGGTCTGGCCACCGTGCACCTAACAGCCACTCTGCACACTCTTCACTCACCGCAGCTATGGCCTGCCCGGCGACCCATGCAGATGGAGGCCTCGGCCCTTGCTTACCCTTCCCCACCCCTCCCACCTCCTGGTAGGCCATGCCCCCCCCCCCCGAGACCCTCCCCAGAGGAAGATGATGACAACAGTCCAGTGAGGCCGGCCCTGCAGTCAATCTGCACAGGGCTCGTCCTGGTGGATGAGTGGCCTTGGCCTCCTGTCAGCAGCTGGCCTGGCACTGCCCTGGCCTTGGCCTCCTGTCAGCAGCTGGCCTGGCACTGCCCTGGCCTTGGCCTCCTGTCAGCAGCTGGCCTGGCACTGCCCTGGCCTTGGCCTGTCAGCAGCTGGCCTGGCACTGCCCTGGCCTTGGACACTGATTTCCCATCAGGCAGTGCAGTGCTCCATGTCCTGGACTAGCTTTGGGACCACGAGTCTGACTCCACCTTACAAGTCAAGTTCTGCTGGCACCTGGCCACTTGTGTGCCCATGAGCTGCCCACAGTGCTCTGGCCTCCCCTGGGTGAGCTTGCTGGCACCTAGAATTCACCCATAGCCTGCACCCAAGCCTGGAACACAGCTGTATGAGGACGTGTGGTCTGACTTGCTTTATTTTTACTCTAGTCCCTTCTAGTTCAGTCTACAGAAAAATGTCAGTTGCAAGCCCCAAATTAATTTCTTGGCCACAGTGGAAAGCACACTACTTAGGGCCCAGTACCAGCAGGGGATGGTTGAGCGGTGGTGTTTGTGTTGGGATTTAGAAGATGATGTGAAGACGCTTTCTGTGTGAATGGGTGGTTTGCACTCCCAATCCCTCCGTTATCCTAATCCTGGCTGACATTTCTTGCTATTTGCCAGGCTCACGGAGTGGCACACATGCAGATTGAGCAGGACTGGACATGCCCTGTTCTTGGGCCCGGCATCCCCTCCCTACCAAGGCCCTGCTCTCAGGCGCTGCCTGACGAGTGAGTCTGGTTTAGGTGGTTAGACCATGTGGGATAGATGCCTTCCCTCCAACGTGGACACTGCACGGGGCTGTGCCGGCACAGTCCTCAGCTGTGGGCATCGTCCAGGGCTGCAGCCTCTGTGTCCTCAGCTGTGGGCATCATCCAGGGCTGCAGCCTCTGTGTCCTCAGCTCTGGACATCGTGCAGGGCTGCAGCCTCTGTGTCCTCAGCTGTGGACGTCATCCGGGGCTGCAGCCTCTGTGTCCTCAGCTGTGGACATCGTCCGGGGCTGCAGCCTCCGTGTCCTCAGCTGTGGGCATCGTGCAGGGCTGCAGCCTCTGTGTCCTCAGCTGTGGACATCGTGCAGGCCTGCAGCCTCTGTGTCCTCAGCTGTGGGCATCGTCCGGGGCTGCAGCCTCTGTGTCCTCAGCTGTGGGCATCATCCAGGGCTGCAGCCTCTGTGTCCTCAGCTGTGGACATCGTGCAGGGCTGCAGCCTCTCTGTCCTCAGCTGTGGACATCGTACGGGGCTGCAGCCTCTGTGTCCTCAGCTGTGGGCATCGTGCAGGGCTGCAGCCTCCGTGTCCTCAGCTGTGGGCATCGTGCAGGGCTGCAGCCTCTGTGTCCACAGCTGTGGGCATCGTCCGGGGCTGCAGCCTCTGTGTCTTCAGCTGCGGGCATCGTCCGGGCTGCAGCCTCCGTGTCCTCAGCTGTGGGCATCATCCAGGGCTGCAGCCTCTGTGTCCTCAGCTGTGGACATCGTCCGGGGCTGCAGCCTCTGTGTCCTCAGATGTGGACATCATCCAGGGCTGCAGCCTCTGTGTCCTCAGCTGTGGATATCATCCAGGCCTGCAGCCTCTGTGTCCTCAGCTGTGGGCATCGTGCAGGGCTGCAGCCTCTGTGTCCTCAGCTGTGGACATCATCCAGGGCTGCAGCCTCTGTGTCCTCAGCTGTGGACATCATCCAGGCCTGCAGCCTCTGTGTCCTCAGCTGTGGGCATCGTGCAGGGCTGCAGCCTCTTTGTCCTCAGCTGTGGACATCGTCCAGGGCTGCAGCCTCCGTGTCCTCAGCTGTGGACATCATCCAGGGCTGCAGCCTCTGTGTCCTCAGCTGTGGGCATCGTGCAGGGATGCAGCCTCCGTGTCCTCAGCTGTGGGCATCGTCCGGGGCTGCAGCCTCTGTGTCCTCAGCTGTGGGCATCGTGCAGGGATGCAGCCTCCGTGTCCTCAGCTGTGGGCATCGTCTGGGGCTGCAGCCTCCGTGTCCTCAGCTGTGGGCATCGTCCGGGGCTGCAGCCTCCGTGTCCTCAGCTGTGGGCATCGTCTGGGGCTGCAGCCTCTGTGTCCTCAGCTGTGGGCATCGTGCAGGGCTGCAGCGGCTGTGTCCTCAGCTGTGGGCATCGTCCGGGGCTGCAGCGGCTGTGTCCTCAGGTCTGGGCATCGTCCGGGGCTGCAGCGGCTGTGTCCTCAGGTCTGGGCCTTCTCCGCAGCTCCCTGTGCACACCGGGTGTCTAATGTTGGATGTCCGCATGCTTCACCTTCCCTGATGCCTGTGTGCCGTCTCCTCCCAGGGCTTGCCCAGTCTTCTCTCCTGTGATGGCTGCAAGCCGTGTGTTCCTGTGTGTCTTGGATTGCTGCCGCACCATGGCCCTTGGCTGATGTGGAATTTCTCCGCTGTCTTCTGAAGACAGGCACTTAATTCACATGAAGTGCATCATGTGTTTCCTTTCGTGTGCGCTACTTAAGAAATCTGCGTGCCCTGAGGTTCTGTGTCTATTGCTTTGAAAGCGTAGTTTTAGTGTTGAGTGTCTGTTCTGTAGCAGCATCTCAGAAGCACAACCCAAGCTGGTTTTGCGTGTGTGTGTGTGTGTGTGTGTGTGTGTGTGTGTGAGTTTTGTTTTTTGGGTTTTGGGGTTTTTTTTGCCAGTCCCGGGGCTTGAACTCAGGCCTAGACTCTGACCCTGAGCCTCTCTGTGCTCAAGGCTAGTGCTCTACCACTTGAGCCACAGCACCATTCCATCTTCTTCTGTGTATGTGGTCCTGAGGTATGGAACCCAGGGTTTCATGCTTGCTAGGCAGGCACTCCACCATTAGGCCAAACTCACAGCCCCCAAGCTGGCCTTGACCTCACAATCCTCTTGTCTCTATTTCCAGGTGCTAAGATTACAGACCTGTGCCACCACACCCAGTGGGGTCCAGCGTCCCTCACGTCCTTTGTGGATCCAGACATCTGGGTGTTGCACTGTGGGCAGCACAGTCATCCTTCCCCATTGAGCCACAGGCCCTGTGGGGCCTTTCACAGGCTTATATGCCCATCTCAGGTCTAGGATTACGTGACCACAACTTGGAGAGGGAGCCTGGCCGATCTTTTAATGACAATTGAGAAGCTAACTGACTAATTGGAATTCCCTACAGAAGACACTTCGGATTCCTGCCCCATAGTCCAAAGCTCAGGCGATGCTGTGTGGGTCTCAGCCAGTCCTGTGTGACCACCTGGGCTGTGTGAGCTCCAGTCCCGTATGACCTGTGAGCTCCAGTCCCGTGTGACCTGTGTGAGCTCCAGTCCCGTGTGACCTGTGTGAGCTCCTCTCCCATATGACCTGTGTGAGCTCCAGTCCCGTATGACGTGTGTGAGCTCCAGTCCCGTATGACCTGTGAGCTCCAGTCCCGTGTGACCTGTGTGAGCTCCAGTCCCGTATGACGTGTGTGAGCTCCAGTCCCGTATGACCTGTGAGCTCCAGTCCCGTGTGACCTGTGTGAGCTCCAGTCCCGTATGACGTGTGTGAGCTCCAGTCCCGTGTGACGTGTGTGAGCTCCAGTCCCGTATGACCTGTGTGAGCTCCAGTCCTGTATGACCTGTGTGAGCTCCAGTCCTGCATGACCACCTGGCATATGTGACTCTTCCAGTCCTGTGTGACCACCTGGCATGTGTGAGTTTCACTCCTGCATGGCATGTGTATGTGACAGTATAATCTGCTGACTGTGATTCTACCCTCCATTTTGTGAACACCTACCTCAATAAAAGCCAGGTGGCATATAAAGTGCTCACCAAGACTCATGTCAGAAGCACACGTGTGCACACGAGGCACCACACATGCCTGGAGGCACGTCATCATGTGAAAATGAAGAGGACACACCCCCATGTGCGCACAGGTAGAAGCTCACATGTGTTGTGGCATGGACATGTATGTTCATGCTTGTACATGCATGTGCACACACATGCAGAGCTGTCCCGTGTCCAGAGCTCTCACGGTGGCGTGGCAGGTTCTTAGGTATGCCCGCATCCATGCCAGCACCTCCAGGCTGGTCTGTGGGGGCAGGAACCTCGTCTGGAGTGTTTGGGGCCCCAAGGGGTGCCAGCATGTGTCTAAAGCCCACTGGATCATGAGATAAGATTCACCGGCATTTGTGGCTCAGGCCAGGCTGGGCTTTGATCTCTGGCCTCGCCCTCCTGGGACCTCTGCTCCTGATGCCCCCGGGCGTCAGCCTGGCCTGACGTTGTTGGCAGGGACAGCTGCCTCTCTCCCTGACCACGTTCTGGTGAACCCTAACACTCCCGCTCCCTTCCTGCCACAGGGAACAGCCGGACCCACGGCACCCCCAAAGTCCTGCTCTCCCTCTGCCTGTGCCAGTGCCTGGCCAGCTTCATGGTACCTGGGGAGCATGTCTCAGGGGCTTTTCTCCTTCCTACGCCTGCCGATGACTGGGAAGCTGGCACTGGGCAGAGGCAGGACAAGGCAGATGGCTCTGTTCACATCCTGCTTACAGACACAAACAACCAGAAGAAACCCGGGGGACAGGTGGGTGTCCTCGGTGGGGTTCTCATCTGCAGCTCTCCAATGCCCTGCCCTTGCCCGCACCACGGACCCTGTGCAGACCCCACCATGTCCCTGCCCACCCTTGTGGACACTGTGGGCCCTGCCGTCACTGACTGGAGACAAGAGCCTTGGAGCAGAGGGCACCAGGGTAAGGTGAGGGGCAGGCAGGCTGAGCTGTGCAGCCCGGGGAGCAGTGGGGAGTCCTGCCAAGGAGCGGTGTGCAGCCCGGGGAGCAGCGGAGAGCAGGCTGCAGCGTGTCTGCACAGTGATGATTTATCTGAGCTCAGAGGTGCTACAAGAACCTGCTTCCCTCTCCTCCACTTCTGCTCCTTCCCGGGATTCCACTCCCCATGCTGTGGAAACACAGAATGGATCCTCTGAGAAGGCACAGTGCTGCCGGGCTGGGAACATCTGCACCTGGATACCAGCTCAGGGCATGAGCCTGGCGCAGGGCGGGGGGGGGCTTCCTCCAGAGCCCGGTGTAGGGCGGGGAGGGCTTCCTACATCTGCACCTGGATACCAGCTCAGGGCATGAGCCTGGCGCAGGGTGGGGGGCTTCCTCCAGAGCCTGGCGCAGGGCGGGGGGGCTTCCTCCAGAGCCCGGTACAGGGCTCTGCACAGCCCACAGTCTGGGCCCTGGCATCTGTCTGTGGGCAGAGCAGGGCCCTGGCTGGTCTCCTGAACATGGACAGGGCGGCATCCTCACACCCCTGCACCCTGGCCTCCTTCGTGAGCTCATCCTGAAGCCCCTACCCCACACATGTCCTGCCTGCCTTGTCCATTCTCCAGACACTGTGGCCCCAGCGGCTGTGAGGACAACCTCTGCTACACACGCCTGTGGCTATTGTGCCTGCCTGCACCCCATCCACACCTGAAGGACCACAACACAACACCGTGTCCTCCTGTACCCCATCCACACCTGAAGGACCACAACACAACACCGTGTCCTGTACTCCACTCACACCGGAGGACCACAACACAACACCGTGTCCTCCTGCTCCCCACTCACACACGGGGGGAAAACACCACTGTGCCTGCCTACACTGGCTCAACCATTTCCCCTTAGGCTCATTCTCAGGGATAGACAGCTGAGAACACCCTGAGGAAGCGTCATTGTCACCTGAAGCCACATCCTACCCCCAGTCTCAACTTTCACCCACACATGGCCTCCTGAACACTCCAGACTTTCAGTAACCTCCCACTGCCTAGCCCCACACCTGCCCCACACCTGCCCCACACCTGCCTCACACTGTCCCACACCTGTCCCACACCTGCCCCACACCTGCCCCACACCTGTCCCACACGGTCCCACACCTGCCCCACACCTGACCCCACACCTGCCCCACACCTGCCTCACACTGTCCCACACCTGCCCCACACCTGTCCCACACCTGCCCCACACCTGCCCCACACCTGTCCCACACGGTCCCACACCTGCCCCACACCTGACCCCACACCTGCCCCACACCTGACCCCACACCTGCCCCACACCTGCCCCACACCTGTCCCATACCTGCCCCACACCTGCCCCACACCTGTCCCACACCTGTCCCACACCTGTCCCACACCTGCCCCACACTGTCCCTCACCTGTCCCACACCTGTCCCTCACCTGTCCCACACCTGCCCCACACCTGTCCCACACCTGTCCCACACCTGCTCCACACCTGTCCCACACCTGCCCCACACCTGCCCCACACCTGCCCCACACTGTCCCTCACCTGTCCCACACCTGTCCCACACCTGTCCCACACCTGCCCCAAACCTGCCCCACACTGTCCCTCACCTGTCCCACACCTGCCCCACACCTGTCCCACACCTGCTCCACACCTGTCCCACACCTGCCCCAAACCTGCCCCACACCTGGCCCCACACCTGCTCCACACTGCCCCAGAGGCACAGGGCACCTGAGGCCCCTCTTAGGGAGAAGGCCACCTCCCTGGGCCATCCAAAGCCTCATGTCTGGCCTTGCTCTGGATTCCCCCACCCTGCACAAGCCAGTGGTTTTCTATCCCTCTGAGTGTGTCCTGCCCAGCAGCTCCTCCTTCTGGACTATGTTCCTGGAGGACACCGTGAACACAGCCACTGGTTCATTTGAGGGCCCTGGGGGATGGCTCCCCTGGGGCTGGAAGCTGCCCATCTGCCGGTCGCTGAAGGCTCACCGGGCAGGAAAAGGGATGAGTAACCAGGGAGAGCCCCTGGCCAGAGGGGCAGGTGGATGCTGTGCCGGGCGGACAGTTCTCCAGCCCTTGACAGAGGCAGAAGACAGGACCACAGCACTTTGGGTTCTCCTTATCATGGGATCTGTGGCCGGGTGGGAAAGTGGGGCTCCTGTGGGCACCCCAGGCTGCTTCTAGTCCTGGAGACACCCGGGGCATAGGCAGGGTGGGCTTCAGTGGACGCCTGACGGGAGCAGCGGGTAAGTACTACCTTCAGGAGCAGGGGGCCACACTCACATGGGAGCCTGGCACCTCCGTCCTCCTGGAGGAGTTCCCCACGCCTCCTCTCCTGGTCCTCTCCTGGAGGCACAGTGCTCCCCAGCTTTTGTCAGGGGACAGCAGGGATCCAGGCCCCGCCTGGCTCCAGTGTGTCCACAATGGTGGCCTCTTGGGCCTGGCATCTCGGTGGGGGTCGACGTGCAGCCTCAGCACGTGCACTGGGGGTGGGGTATCAGCAGTGTCCGTGGTGCCAGAGGGCAGCAGCGGACCCAGACACGCCCCAGGGACGCAGACCGGCCTGACTCACCCTGTGTGGCCGGCTCACAGGCCTGGCTCAGCCGCTGGACGCTGCGGGGGGTGACTGGCTGGCTCCCTGGATGGCGGCTCTGAGCCTCGTCAGCATTCTTCACACACGCTTGGGGGTTAAGATTGCTGGGCTGTCCACCCCTGACCGTCACCCTACGGACTCTCAGGGCCAGGTGGGGGCTGTGAAGTACCCAGCATAGGGGAGAAGGACATCAGAGCCACGAGAGATGGGACCTGGAGCCAGGCGCGTCCAGCCTGTTCGGTGAGGCCTGCGCCTCGGTGGGGTGTTCCCCGCCGGACCACGGGTGTGTGGGCACAGTGCCCATGAGTGCGGGGACGTGGTCCTGGGCTGGTTCCAAGGTCAGGTCAGAAGCTAGTTCTGCAGCTGGTAGGGCGAGGCCAAGGGGTGAGCTCTCCTCGCTGACCCAGAGCCCACCCAGGCCACGGGAGCTCCAACCAGGGCTCGGGAAGCCTTGCCCCTGGCTGTGGGATCCCAGGGCTGGGTCTCTGCCTGCCACAGGATGTCTCGGGATCTCGTCTCCTGCCCTAGCACCGCTCCCCACTTCCTGGGCACAGGTCACAGAGCCACACACAGCGGCCCCTCACACGAGGGCTCACGTGCCCGGGCCCTCGGCTCCTCCTGGGGGCCCCTGGCAGCCCCTCTCTCCACAGTCAAGGATCTGAAGCCCAGTTCCCAGGCAGGAGCGGCCGGAGGCGTGCAGCGCCCGCATTTCTCCTCCCCTCCTCCCCCAGTCAGGACCCAGGAGAGGACAGTGGACTTGCTCACAAAGTGTGCAGGCCTGGGAGGGGCTCAGTCCGCCCTCAGGTGGTCAGCGGGGGAGCACGGGTGCACAGGCGTGCTTGCACACACGTGGGATGCTCACTCACACGTCGTTCAGGACCACATGCACCCACGTCAGTGGGGCGTGCTCATGTAGTCACACCTGAGTGTGAGGTGCTCGTGCTCGTGGGCTACATCGGCTCACCTGGCCTGGGGTGTGTTTATACTCACGCACCTGTTGTGCCATGTGTGGATGTCCACACATGTGCACGCACACTGATGTGTTTCTCCCATCGTTGGGTAGGAGTGTGTGCACACACGTCGTGTGTACTCACTTGTCTCTGTGTGTGCCCGTTTCTTCTGGATGTGTCCGTGTGCTCGATATGCATGTGTGTATGTTTATCCTCATGTGCTGTGCTCGTGCGTGTGCACAGGTGGAGGAGGTGTGTGCACACAGGGTGAGAAGGACTCCACGTCCCCCACCCCGGAGGCCACAGGAGAGGACAGGGCAACACTCTCCCCCCGCTCCTCCTCCTCCTCCTGACACATGCTCCTGAGTTCCTCCTCCTCCTCAGCACCTCCTCCACCTGATAGACACATGCTCCTGAGTACCCGCTCCACGTGTCGCCCTCTTGAGCACAGCGGGGACCCCATCCTGTCACCTGAGGCTGTCGTGGGTGGAGGTGGAATTGAAGAGGGGGATGGTGCAGCACTCCTCCACCCGTAGCCAAGACTGTGGCCTCCGATCCTCTCCACTTCACTTGCAGTCAGTCCTCAGATAGCAAGCCAAGCTTCGGTGGCCACTCACTGCAGACACAGGCTGGGCTGGTCACCACTGGCCCCGGTGACCTGCAGACCTCCTTGTCCAGCCATGAGAAGCCAAGGGCCTGGTGATGCAGTCGTCCCCAAGGACAGCTTGTCCCCCTCGGGGGCTCTGGGCAGAGGAGACCCACCAGGCTTGAGTCTAGCCATAAAGGCAGCTGCAGAAAAGGGGAGTCTAGCTAGGCAAGGGGGTTCAGGCCTGTCATTCCAGCTACTCAGGAGGCTGAGAGCTGAGGATCGCAGTTCAAAGCCAGGCCTGGCAGAAAAGCCTGGAAAATTCCAATTAACCACAAGAAGCCAGAAGAACTCTGGCTCAAGTGATAGAACGTTAACCTTGAGTGAAAAAAGCTAAGGGGCAGTGTCCAAGCCCAGAGCTCGAGCCCCAGGACCAACATAGACGATAGATAGATAGATAGATAGATAGATAAGATAGATATAGATGAGAATTTAGTCTCAGCCAATGCACCCCCCACCGGAATGTCAAGGCCGTGCCCTTGGCCCGTCATCAGCTCCCTGGGACAGAGGCGGAGAGGATGCAGTAGCTGCTGTCTGGCCCAGGCCTACCTAGTGGCTGGCAGTTCTCCTACTCACGAATTGAGCCATGGAAGGTGCAGCTGCACCCTGCAGCCCCCGCCCGCCCGCTGCAAGGCCCTGCTGGGGTCAACGGCCCTCCAGGGAATCACTCTAACAAAGCATCCCAAATGGAAGCACGGGCACACTGGGTGTGACGTCTGTGCACTGGAGCGCCGGGTGCAGGCCCCTGCTGGGGGGCCCAGAGCCATGGCAGCGGGAGCGGGGCCTACACCGGACGGGGAGCTTGCAAGCAGTGGAAAATGAGGACAGAGATGGCGTCTTTAGTGTAACCAGGATGCACAGACGGCCTCGGCCGAGGACCCTGGGCAGATACAATGGCCCGTTCAGAGTGGGAAGCAGACCAGCACCTCCAGATGGAGCCCAGCTGCTGTGGGGGTGCCCACTGAAGGCAGGAATGTGTGGGGACATGGTGCAAGTGGATGGCACTCTGTGGGACTGGGAAGTGCCAGGGAAGAGCACCCAGGCTGCCCAGCTCAGGCAGGTGAGCGGAGCCTTGAAGGTCCAGGAAACACAGGACTCATCCTCAGGAAGCCGCCTGGGCTGGCCCCTTCCCAGAGAGGCCGGGATAGCCCCAGCTGCATGTGTGCCCCTCATGCTAGCGGGTGACAGAGGAGCCGTTCTTTCTGGGGAGGTGGCCGGATGGAGGGGTTCCTCACTCCAGTCACAGGCCTGTCAGCCCCACCCCCAAGGGGCTGACCCACTCAGACCCCCGCCTGTGCCCCTCTCGGACCTTAGCTCACCAAGACTGGAGCTGGGTTGTCCTGCAGGCCCCTGTGGACCTCATCATGGGGCTGCCTTGGCAAGGCCTGTCTTCCTGTCCTAGGGTATCTACAGAGATCTCGCGGGACCCACATTTCCCCTGCCACAGCTCCCCTCTGGGTGGGACGGCAGGCTGCCAACTGCACAGCTGCCCCTTGCAATGCCATCCTGCCACAGGACACTTGTAAATTACCTGACCCCAGGCTGCCAACCAGACAGCCATGCAAAGGAGGCTGCTTCCCTACACCCACCCAGCTCTGCTTCCAGGTCTAAGAGGCCTTCAGCCCTGCAGAGCGGTACCCACCATCCCTGCAGCCCCACTGGGTCGTGTTTGCACCCAGATCCCAGCCGGGGCTGGCTCTCAGGTGTCAGCTCACCTGAGGATGCCTGGAAAGAACACTTGGTAATGCTGCCACACAGACCAGTACTACCTGGATTACAACCCGGCGTGGGCCTACGGGCAGCTTCTGACTCAGCTTCTGACCCAGCGCAGGCCACTCCAGGGGGAGGGGCGTTTCCCCAGAGCGCAGCGGGCCAATTCCAAGTGACAGCCTTGTGAAAGGCGGCGCGGGGCCGCTGGCCTTCTGGGGCTAGTCTGTGGACTGGCGTCCTCCTCGCTCTCTCTTCCCTCCCACCCAGGACCTGGGACAACGCCACTGTGCCACTGAGCGGCACAACCATGCAGGTCCTCCCCGGGGCGTGACTTAACATCATCCTCGCTGCTGACCAGGCCTCGCCCCACCTCCAAGGGTCTCTGATCACCCAGAACAGCAGCCAGGGGGCTCCCCTGCCGGCTGGGTTTCCTGACCCCGTGGACCTGGCTTAATGACAGGTTGGCCTTAAGTCCTGGGCACACACCCAGTGAAGGCTCTTCCTTATGCCCCTCCTGGGTTGCTGTGACTTCAGGGGCCCATCTGCCTCCTGGCTCAGCCGCAGGTGGACAGGGCCTCTCTTGTCTGCAGCAGGAGGACTGGGAATGGACTGGGAATCCCCAGGCGGAGACACAGGCAGAGGGGACAGGCTGAACGTGGGTGTAGGCGCTGTCACACACAAACCACACAGGAGCTTCAGGTCATGCACTGCTGATCAAACTGAGGCTCAGAAAAGGGGGTGGGTGTGGAGATGAGGCCTTGCTGTGCCCAGCAGCGTGGCTCCGGGTCCCGGGAGGGAGGGGCGTCACACTGGCCATCACCATCACACGGGGTCCCGTCTGCAGCACGCCAGGGCCAGGGCCAAGTCCACAGGGCCTGCACAGCACTCTCAACAGTCCCACCAGTTCAAAGCCTGGGGGGCTCCAGGACAGCCATGTGGCTGAGGGACAGAGCCACAGCGCAGCGGCAAGCCCTGCCAGTGCACTCAGCGGTGCCCACCCCAGGACCCGGGCTGGCAGGAATGTCTAGCTGTGCAGACAGAACACCCAGCAAAATGCCTAAGGAACTGCCCCTCCTGGACAGCCCCAGCAAGAGGGCTGCCCTGACTGGCAGTGAATACAGGCCCTGCCTCCCCCTATGCCCACCCCACCCACAGTCAGGGACCCCCATACAGCGTGTGCAGCAGGAGTGGGGGGCAGACATCCCCGACAGCTCTCATCTCATCTCTGGGTTTCGGGCTGTCCAGCATGTCCAGGGGTGGCCATCGGTGGAGGTCTGTCCCGTAGAACCGGATGGGAGGGAGATGCAAAAAGCCCGAGGGTCGTGGTGGTGGGTTCACAGCACAGGCCACAGGAGAGGTGGGCGCAGGAGGGGCGTCGGATGGCAGTGCAAGCTCCAGTATTGCTTTCAGTGTTTCTCTTTTAAGACTCCATTTTCTTCACAAAGAAAGAACTGGAGCAAACTTGAAGGTGGACTATAAACTTTCCAACCAAAGCGGGCCTCCAGCCTGTTGACAGCACTCCGGGGCCCGGCTGCAGTGGCAGCTGCCCCACAGCGCCCTGGCCCCAGGAGCTGGGGAGGGAGGCACGCGGCGGGCACGCCCCATGGGCCAGGGAGACGCGGCCTCACACTGGGCAGGCAGGGCCCGCCGAGTCCTGGCTGTCTGCTCACCGAGGTCACGGTTTCTTGGGTCAATGGAAGGAGGAACAACGGGGGCAAAGTGCAAACACAGCAGTCGCCACGATGGCTGGGCTGGGGCCGAGTGGGGTCCTACCAGTTGTGGTTGTCCCAGCCCTCGTCGGTGGCTGTGGGTGGCACTGGGGCCTTGGCAGCCTTGGCCCGGCCCTCCCTGGAGGGCTCCCGGCCCTCCCCGCCGTCACTGTTGCTGGTTTTATTGTTGGACGCGGAGCCCGAGCCCCACACGTCCCAGCTGTCCGAGCTCCTCTGCCCAGTCGAGGCGTCCGCGCAGGTCCAGCTCTCGCTGCTGGGCGACTTGGTCTTGGTGGGCTCGGCGTTCCCAAAGGTCTCCCAGAAGCTCTGGTCTATGGTGCTGTTGTGGAAGTTGTCCCTGCCACTGTTCTGGTAGCTCTGGCCCTCCATGGGCCTTGGACAGAGAAAAGGGGAGTCTCAAAGGCTGCCACAGAACCAGACTCACACTGGATCTTGCCAGGCTGTGGAGAACCGCCGCCACCCGCACCAGCCGGTCCACACCCATGGAAGCAGGCACCCTGGGCTGCACAGGAGCGCCAGGCCTGCAGGCTGACCTTCCTCCCGGGGCCAGAGCCCTTTACACAGGGCGGACTTGGTCTTGACGACGCTCTACCTGACACCAAGGGCCTAGAAGGGCAGACAGCCCCTGCCTCCCCCTCCACACGATTCCAGCCCCCACCCAACACCCAACCGCGTCAGGAAAGGCGGGGGGAGGGGGAGCAGCCGTGAGGATGCCCCAGCCGCAGGGAACCCAACAAAGTCCACAAAGAGGGGACTCAGGGCCCGGGGTGGGGCTGCAACATACCTTTCCAAGGGGTCGTCCGGCTTCGCAGAGAAGAAGGTGGTGACGTCCCGCCATCCTTTACTGCCAACTCCCTGAACCTGGAAGGGTGAGAGGCTAGCCAGGGCGGCTCCCAGGGGCCTCTGCCAGCACAACCAGGCCTTGCTGAGAAGACCCGGATCACACTTGTGCAAAGATGCCACCTGCTGTGCTGTGGGGCACGTGTGGGAGGCCCCCGCTTGGCCTCCCGTGGCAGCAGCCTGTGACATCCCTGGCCCTCCCCACATTTCACCCTAAGCACTAAGCAGAGAAGAAAAGCCAAGGCCTTGGTGGAGACAGGTGCTGGCACTTACCACAGGAAAGGCCAACGACAGCAAGGAAAGCAGAAGCGACAGGTTAGTAGCAGGCAAGGACCCCGCCGCCAAGCTGTCTACCTACTCCTCAAGCCCTGTGCCTCCTAGAGCAGCAACCACTGCCACGCCTGGCCAAGATCTGGGCACGGGGACGGCCTCCTCCACAGACACTGGCGCCAGGGCCCGGAGTACGAAGACTGACAGGCCATGCTCACGTCAGCAGAGCTGCCCTACCTTGGATGCCAACTGACAGACCCCACTGGACACATCATCAAAAATCCTCCCCTCCTTCACCTGCATGGTTCAAAGGGCACGGTCAGGGGATGGCCTCAGAACAAGGCGCCTAACCACCCCCCGCACCGTCACCAAGGAGGACAGACAGCCGTACAAGACTGCGCCCGCCACAAGGAGGACATCCTGGGCTTGGCCCCTGCTGCAGAGGAAGGGTGGGCAGGTGAGTCCCCCACCCGGGCCTCACTCACACCCTCTGGGGCGCGACAGGCCAGCGAGCAGACAACCCAACCCATGCGCTGTGGTGCCTAGCAGAGGGCAGAGAGCGGGGGGTGCGGGTCTCCTGGACCAGAAGGAGGTAGGCCAGAGCCTGCTCTCCATCACCCCCAGCCCATAAGGAAGGGCCTCTGGGCACTCCAGTGGCTGGTGCCGCCCATACCTTCTCCTGAGCAGGCTTGAGGACGTTCTCATTCAGGCTGTGGCCCAGCTCGGAAGCCTGCGGAAAGGGTGTTGCATCAGGTTCCCATGCAGGCACAGGCCGGAAGGCAGTGGGCACATGCCAGCAACGAACGGGACAGACACTAAGACAGAGCCCTTGGGCCGGCCTGCCCGCCCTCCGCCCCACACAGCACAGCACAGCGCAGCTGGCCGGGCAGGCTCACAGGAACCAGCCTGAGCCCACTCTCATCCAGGAACGGGAAGGGGCAGGGACCCTGCCGACTGCCAGCCTCTTCTTCCTCTCCTCAGAGCAAGCACTGACCTCACAGGGAGGGAGGAGGAGAGGCCAGAGCAGAGGAAAAAGCCAAGGGGAAAGGACGGCAGCCCTGAGCCGCCTGGGGACGAGACACACTCATCCTCCCTAGCTTTGGGGCTCCCCGGCAGACCCCGCGTTATGCCTGGGCAGTACCTAGGCTCCAGGTCTGGGGCCAGCTGTCCACCCCCAGCTCCGGCAGGCCAGGGAAGAGGGGCAAGCACAGCACGCACAGGTGACCAAGCACACGGACAGGGAACAGCCAGGAGCAAAGCGTTCTCAGCATGCACCCGCAGACACAGCTTTACCGGCTCAGGCTGCTGCTTATAACCCCAAAACTTGACCCAGACCGCCAGGAGCAGGTGAGCAGAGAAAGAGAGAGAGCAGGGGGCAGGAGCAGGATTTAGCAGCACCAGGAAACCCTGAACACCCCTTCCATGGAACCGGCTTTCCTCTCTGTATAATTAGGGTCTGGACCTGTGCTGGATTCCGTCACGTGCTACCTCGCTCCACCTGGCTGTGTCTAGTGGTGGGACCAGACCCACCATCCCGCCTTGGGACCCTGCATCAACAGGTTTCTGCTCCAAACTTGCCACTGTCTAGAATCCTGAGTGCCTCAGAAGTCCGACATGAAGGCCAAAGAGCCAGGTGAGAGGCCCTGGGAGACAGAAGTGCAGGTGACAGGGTAAAGGAGCCTCAGGAGAGCAGCTGCTGACCTTCAGGACAAGAGGGCGGGACCAGGAAAGCACCTGCAAGAACCCCAGGCTTGAGCCCCTCAGGGCTGCCTGGGACCACACCAAGTTGTTGCTGTTTTTGGTTGGTTTTAGGGCCTGAACTTGGCCTGGACACTGTTCCTGAGCTCGTCAGCTCAAGGCCAGGCCCTACCCCGTGAACCACAGTCCCACTTCCAGTTTTCTGGTGGTCAACAGGGGGTAAAGACTCTGATGCCCAGGGTCTTCCGATCTCAGCTTCCTAAGGAGCTAGGATTTCAGGTGTGGCCACCCGTGCATAGCTGCCCCATGTTTCCAGGAAGAAACAACGTGGCAAGACGGCTTCCCCCAGCCCAGACCCCCAGGAAGCCAGGCAGAGCCGCTGCATGGCAGCAGCTCCTCCCGCCGAGTGCCTAGGACCCAGGCAGCCCGAGTCTTCCCAACAAGGAGGCCACTGCCCACAGCCTCTCCCCCGCCACCAAGGGAGGTGAGCTTGCCGACGTGCGAGGGCAGGGCAGGCCTTCTGCACGAGGACCCCTCAGACCGTGGGCACCTGGCAGGTGACACATTTAGGTGCAAAAGGTTTTCAAACACACTTTAAGACAAAAGCGTCTCCTTTTTACCTTTTGACTTGCTTGGGATCCAAATTTTGTAGCCTGAAAAGGAAACAAAGATGGGTTCACTCCCTCAGGGCCTCTGGCTCCCTCTGTGTGACACCAGGACAGAGCAGTGGCCAGCAGCGGCTCGTTACAAGAAGGCCCAGCCTGGGCCAGGCTCCACTCTCAGACTCTGTCCAGTCACGGCTGCACGGGGGAGCCAGGTCCCCCGTCTTCAGCAGCCTTCCCACAGCTCCAACCTCCATCTACCAAGTCCGCAGGGGCTCAGTGCCCCACGTGGCTGCGTGTGTGGCTGCCAGCCTCCAGGGGCTGACTCCCTGCCTCCAAAGACAACGGCAGCAAAGGGAATGGTAAGAACCAGTCGAGAGGCTTTTTCTTTTATGGGGTGCAGGTACTGGGGCTTGAACTCTGGGACTTGCATTCTCAACTGGCCTTTTTGCTCATGACCGGCATTCTACCACTTGTGTCACACCTCTAGTTCCCACCTTTTGCCAGTCAACTACAGGCAAGAATCTCAAATATTTCTCTGCCTGAGCTGGCTTCAAACCTCCAGAATAGCCAGGCTTATGAGCAGGAGCCACCGGCGCCAGCATCACGTGGCTCCTGACTGGCTGTCTGGACAGCTGTGGGTGCTCTGCCCGGATCCTCTCGGCAGCACAGACTCCTGGCCCACCCCACGCCCAGTCACCCCTCCAGCCCATCATCTCCTTTCCCCACCAGCCCTTGGGAGGTAACTGCCACAGCCCGACGTGCCCCTGTTCCAGGCAAAGGCGGGGGAGCCCAGCACGCTTTCCTTCAGGGTGCATGGGTGTCTCAGCACCTATTTCTGGGGTCAGATGGGGTCGTGTCTGTTGCCTACCTATCCTTTCCAGGCAAGTCAACCTCTGTCCCTAACACACAGAGATGACAGGGTCGACCTGGTCAGGCAGAGGGAAGACCCAAGCAGGGGCGCCCCGAGTCCAGGCCAGTGGACCTGGTCAGGCAGAGGGAAGACCCAAGCAGGGGCGCCCCGAGTCCAGGCCAGTGGACCTGGTCAGGCAGAGGGAAGACCCAAGCAGGGGCACCCCGAGTCCAGGCCAGTGGAGCCTGCAGGCGTCAGGTCACTTACACCTTCCTTGGCTGCGGAAGCAAACTTGCTGGCTCCAGTGGCAAAGCTACTCCAGCCCTGCGGAGACAACAGAGAGTAAGCCATGCCGCCAGGTCCTTGCGTGGCTGTGCCCACACCCCGGCATGCTGGGCCTAGTCCCTTGGCAAAGCACTCCAGCAGAGAAGAGAGGCTCAACAGAAGCACCTCAAACACCTCCTGGCTCCTGTGTCCATGCGGAAGGAGGCAGTTGGAGTCCACAGCACAGCCACCCGCGCCACCCCCAGCTCGCGTCAGCACTGGCTGTGCCAAGAGGACGGACTACAAGATCCAAGTGGGCACGAGGAAGGGGCCAGGCTCCAAGCCCAGAGCATGCCAGGCGGCTACGGATCCCACCTCCCCGGCTCCTCCAGCCTCACCCAGGGCACCGTGGTGCCCACCTCCCCGGCTCCCTCCAATCTTACATAGAGGCGTAGACACAAGGCAAGCAGGGCTCACCCAAGGCCACTCCAAGTTCCCAGTTACTTTCCCGTAAGCACTCCTTGGTAAACTAAAGTTACTCAAAGCAGTCTGGTTTAAAACCAAACTTGACCTGTCCCCCTAGAGGAGGGCAAGAGACCCACACACGTGATGGATGTCCGTGACACTCTGCCACCCCAGGGGTGGTCAGCAGAGGACGGGGGAGATGCAGACTCAAACGTGACTTTGGGGGTGGGTTAAAGAGAAAACAAGGGCAGGTTTTAGGTGAAAAGCTGGCTTTTCCTATCCAGAAGACCTGGCGTGACGAGGGAGAATGACTATGGCTGCTGGTGCCCGGCCAGGCAGTTGCCCAGGCTCCCAGGCCCAGCAGGCAGCTCCCACAGGCAGAGACGCCAGTGGGAAACCATTCTTTCGGCTTTCTGAGGCGTGCTGCCCCGAAGAGCAGGCTGCCCCCAGGCGCACGGCCCGGCTCGCCATGTCTGCTGCAAGGCCCTCAGCAGGCCTCACCGAGTACAGGGATGACATGGCATTGTTGAGGAAGTCATCTTCTCTCTTCTGTGGTGGCACCGTGTTCCCAAAGCCCACGTAGCGGTTCTCCTGGGCCCTGAGTGTGAGCACAATAAGCACCAGGTAAGAATCGGAGCCTCCGCTCTTCAGTATGGAGGTTCCGGGCTCGGGAGGGCACTGACCAGAACGTACACGTCTCTGCCCCTTAGCATCCACTAGGCCCTATCCTTGAGCTACCTGATGTTAGGAGTCAAGCCTACAAGCACTCAGAAGTTCCTCTGCCACATCGCCAACACCACCCCGAAGCAGCCAGCACGCCTCAAAGCAACCTCCAAACAATGGTTCCGGGAATAAAAGCCCATTTTAAAATGGGCCGTGTAGTGGGTGCTGGCGGCTCAGGAGGCTATCATCTGAGCTTCTTACCTCCAACCAACCAGCAAAGGCTGGAAGTGGAGGGGTACGAGTGGAAGAGTGCCAGCCTTGAGTGTACAAAGCCAAGCAAGAGCACAAAGACCTGCTAGGTGCGGTGGCTCACGCCTGTCATCCTAGCTACTCAGGAGGCTGAGAGCTGAGGATCAAGGTTCAAAGCCAGCCCGGGCACACAAGGACCTGAGACTCTTATCTCCAATTAACCTCTAGAAAATGGGAAGAGGTGGGGCTAGGAGTTTGGCCTAGTGGTAGAGTGCTTGCCTGGCATGCACGAAGACCCAGGTTCAGTTCCTCAGTACCACATACATAGAAAAAAGCCAGAAGTGGTGCTGAGGCTCAAGTGGTAGAGCTCTAGCCTTGAGAAAGTCCAAGGACAGTGCTCAGGCCCTGAGCTCAAACCCCAGGACTGGCAAAAAAAAAAAGAAAATGGGAAGTGGGGCTTAGCTCAAGGGTAGGGTGGTAGCCTTGAGCTGAAGAGCTCAGGGACAGTGCCCAGGCCGAGTTCAAGCCCCATAACCCACAAAGGGAAAAAAAAAAAGTGCAAGGACCTGCGTTCAAATAGTTCAAATTACACTACACACACACACACACACACACACACTAAATATTTAAAAAAATAAAACGTACCTTTTTTCCCCCTTCTAAAGTATTAAGTCTTCTCTATCCTCACAACCCTCAACACTTGACCCTATCCAGTAAGCTCGGGGCCCTGCGTTCACACACCAGTACTGCAGAGCAGAGACCTTCCATTCAAACCTGGGTTGATGGGGGATTGCCACACTTGCTGTGAGGGTGCACAGGAGGTGGCCCTAACCTAGAGGGGTGGCCTGCCCCAGACAACTGCCCCTCCACCCCTGCTACGGCAGCTGGGGGGGGCCTTACCCTTGATAGGAAGACCTGAGGTCATCATTCAGCCAGTCCTCAAAAGCCTTGTCCCCAGAAGCACTCACATTCTGAGGCTGGCCGGAGGATCTGAAATTGAGAGTTCGAGTCCAGTGAAGCCAATTCTGGGAGCAGAAGGCAGAGGCTCACAGACCATGGCCCAGCAATGCTCACTTGAACCGCGAGGCCCATGGAGAGGAGCGTTCACACCCCATCTGGAGAGCACTGGGCCAGGCCAATCTCCAGCCCTGGTCCACAGGATGCTCTAATGGAGGACCCAGAATCACTGTCCTCAAAAGCAGGCTCTGTGACAGCCCGGCAAGGCTGGGAAGAGGCTGAGTCCATCAGTGATCGGAGGGCAGGGGAGGGGAGGGGAGCAGCCAGCAGACACAGCTGCGGCCAGGAGGCCCTCCTACAGGAAGCGGGCTTATCCACACCACAGCAGATGAAGCATTCGGGGCCTGTTTCTTATTCTAGGTGTGCCTTTACTAAGTATATGTTTACTAATATTTTAAAAAGCTGTTCTTGCTGGGTGCGGTGGCTCACGCCTATAATCCTAGCTACTCAGGAGGCTGAGATCTGAGGTTCAAGGTTCAAAGCCAACCCAGGGACTAAAGTCCACGAGATTCTTTTTTTTTTTTTTTTTTGGCCAGTCCTGGGCTTGAGCTCAGGGCCTGAGCCCTATCCTTGGACTTTCTCAAGGCTAGAGCTCTACCACTTGAGCCTCAGCACCACTTCCGGCTTTTTTTATGCATGTGGTACCAAGGAATCGAACCTGGGTCTTTGTGCATGCTAGGCAAGCACTCTACCACTAGGCCAAACTCCTGGCCCCTCCACGAGATTCTTTTTTTTTTTTTTTTTTTTTTTTGCCAGTCCTGGGCTTGAGCTCAGGGCCTGAGCACTGTCCTTGGACTTTCTCAAGGCTAGAGCTCTACCACTTGAGCCTCAGCACCACTTCCAGCTTTTTTCTATGTATGTGGTACCGAGGAATCGAACCCGGGTCTTCATGCATGCTAGGCAAGCACTTTTACCACTAGGCCAAACTCCTGGCCCCCCTCTACGAGATTCTTATCTCCAGTTAACCACGAGAAAGCTGGAAGTGGCTCTGTGGTTCAAGGGCAAGATGGTAGCCTTGAGCTAAAGAGCTCAGGGACAGTGCCCAGGCCCAGAGAAAAAGCTGTTCTTCATACTAACTTTCAGAAGTAGCTCACAATTCGAGGGAGCCATTTCTATGAGTGAAGCAAATAAAGAGGGAGGCTTTGTTGGGATCCCAGAGCTATAGCCAAGATGAGCGCTGAGCTGAGCCTAGCAGTGAAGCCCGGCGGCCTTACCAGCCAGCCAGGGGATGGCTACCTGTGGGCAGTGGACAGCATCTTGGGCTGAGGTGGGGTCCAGTTTTGGGCAGGTGATGACTCCAGAGACCACTCTCTACCTTCAGCCAGTGTGGCCACCTGAGAAAGGGACATAAGGCAAGAGGACACGTACAGCTTCACTGTCCTCGCCGCAGCACACGCACGCCCAGCCCGAGGCGCCGGCTCTCTGCAGGCGCTGCCTGGGGCTCAGGAGCACATTTACACGCCAGGGAAGCGCAGGCTGCAGCAAACTATAGTCTTGGTGAGCCCCTGGTCGATGCAGCTTCACTGTCAAATGCACAGGGAGCTGCTCATTTCAGCCCCAAACAAGGGCTTCATAGAATCTCAGAAATGCACTGGAAGCACAGTTCCTTTTCTCCGAGTAATGACCACCCCTTGCCCACCTCTGGGCAAGCACCCTGTGTTCTTGTCTGTCTCAAATGACAGCAAAAAGCCTGCCTCCCCGCGTCAACTGAGGCCCCACTGGAGCCAGCCCGGAAGGCCCCGCTGCCCTGGCCGCGGAGGGAAGGGCCGGGCTGCCGTTACCTTATCCCTGAACAGCGCTGCAGCCCTGCTATTGTACTTGTCCTGCAGCGGCCAGTCCGGGTCGAAATCCTCCTGCGCCTCCAGGAACTCTCGGAATTTCGCATTCCCGCCAGCCTTCATCTTCTCCAGCTCAATGTCCTTCCATTTGTCCATGGTAACAGAGCGCACGAAGCTGGAAACCAATGGACCGATCGAATCACCGCACCCGGGAGATGCAGAAGCCCCAGCCAAGGTCAGGCCGAGAACCGGCCATGGGTGCTGGCTATGGCAGAACAGCCAAGCAGGTGACTAGAGGGGCTGTGGTGTGACTGGAGCAGGGCCACCCAGCCAGACCCCTCGTGGTCAGCAGGCTCCCGGCATGACATGGAGACTGACCTGAGGTGCACACCGAGCCCGCGGTGTTTCCCGGAGCACTCCAGGCAGATCCAGATGCCATAGGTCACACTCACCCACTGAGGGTTGAATGCACCACACTCGAAGCAAACCTGCAAAGGGGCCAGGTGTAGACTGCCAGCCAGCCCAAGGCAGGGCCAGGGGCCCCAAAGACCTGACCACTGCCCCCAAGAGGGTGCAGGAGAGGTGTGGGCAGCTTTTAAAGGGCCTGGAGGGAGCTCTGCCCACACCTAACAGAGCTGCCCAACTGGCCTGAGGGCATGGAGTCAGAGAAAGGCTGGAGGGGCAGAGGAGTCTTCTCGAATTGGGTGAAGGGGAAATGGAAGATGGCGTGTCCTCAGTGAGGACATCGACGCCGGACACCCCACACAACGGCGGCGGCATGCTGAGCCCCAGGAGAGCCGCCCATCAGCTGAGGAGGCGTGGCCACGGGACGCCCCATACTCACGTTGTTCTCGTCTTGCACCCGGACTTCCTTAAGAACTTTCCTGGTTCTTGGACTGGCCATGATGCTGCAAAGGAGGAACACGCTACATCACAAGAAAGGGAAGGAGCTGCGCTCCCAAGCTGCCGCGGCCGGGTCCAGCACAGCGCTCCTGTCTACCGCTCCCAGGCCAGCGTGGGAGGAGCAGAGCCAGAGACCACCGGGGCTCTCCACTCGGGACCTTGTGCCACCAAGATCGTACTTCACTAACACACACACACACACACAGTGGTGAAACACACGGCAGGCGCTTCACAATCAGACCCCACCTAGACTGGCAATACGAGGAGGGGGTGTAGGTGCGCGCCTTGCCGGCTCCCAGGACCCCAGCCTACAACGTGTGTCAGTTCACCTGACCACACCGTCTATGAGCAGGTCTGTGAGCAGCTCCCTGTGGGGTCCTCACCGGGGAGGGGGCTGTCAGGGAGCACAGCACTGCCCTGACTGGATGCTGACCCGGGCCACGAGGCCTGACACGAGAGCCGAAAAGCTACTGCTTCCTCCTGTACACTTCTGCTCGTCTTAGCAAAGCTCAGATTCAATCCGCGCCCATCTAATTCAGGACCCGGGAAACCAAAGCCAGAGAAACGGTGCCACCAGCCACCATGCCACACGAACACGAACTCAGACCACCACGCAGGAGAGCAGAGGCCGGGCCTGGGTCTCAGGCCACCATCTCCAGCCCACCAGGGGTGCGCTGCTCCCTCACCC
Organism: Megascapheus bottae; assembly: GCF_031878675.1. Classification (NCBI taxonomy): domain Eukaryota; kingdom Metazoa; phylum Chordata; class Mammalia; order Rodentia; family Geomyidae; genus Megascapheus; species Megascapheus bottae. Next base: position 48,653,431 of record NC_143526.1, read on the forward strand.
ACAGCCAGCACACCCACCCACCAGCACGGCACCACTCACACTCACCACAGCCAGCACACTCACCAGCACTGCACCACTCACACTCACCACAGCCAGCACACTCACCAGCACTCACACTCACCACAGCCAGTACACTCACCGGCACTGCACCACTCACACTCACCACAGCCAGCACACTCACCGGCACTGCACCACTCACACTCACACTCACCACAGGCAGCGCTCACACTGACACTCACACCCTCTACAGGCAGCGCTCACACTCACACTCACACTCACCACAGGCAGCGCTCACACTGACACACCCTCCACAGGCAGCGCTCACACTCAGTCACACTCACACTCAGTCACACTCACACTCACCACAGGCAGCGCTCACACTGACACTCACACCCTCCACAGGCAGCGCTCACACTCAGTCACACTCACACTCAGTCACACTCACACTCACCACAGGCAGCGCTCACACTGACACTCACACCCTCCACAGGCAGCACGCACACTCACACTCACCACAGGCAGCGCTCACACTCACACTCACCACAGGCAGCGCTCACACTGACACTCACACCCTCCACAGGCAGCGCTCACACTCAGTCACACTCACACTCAGTCACACTCACACTCACCACAGGCAGCGCTCACACTGACACTCACACCCTCCACAGGCAGCGCTCACACTCACACTCACACTCACCACAGGCAGCGCTCACACTGACACTCACACCCTCCACAGGCAGCGCTCACAGTCACACTCACACTCACCACAGGCAGCGCTCACACTGACACACCCTCCACAGGCAGCGCTCACACTCAGTCACACTCACACTCAGTCACACTCACACTCACCACAGGCAGCGCTCACACTGACACTCACACCCTCCACAGGCAGCGCTCACACTCAGTCACACTCACACTCAGTCACACACTCACCACAGGCAGCGCTCACACTGACACTCACACCCTCCACAGGCAGCGCTCACACTCAGTCACACTCACACTCAGTCACACTCACACTCACCACAGGCAGCGCTCACACTGACACTCACACCCTCCACAGGCAGCGCTCACACTCAGTCACACTCACACTCAGTCACACTCACACTCACCACAGGCAGCGCTCACACTGACACTCACACCCTCCACAGGCAGCGCTCACACTCACACTCACCACAGGCAGCGCTCACACTGACACTCACACCCTCCACAGGCAGCGCTCACAGTCACACTCACACTCACCACAGGCAGCGCTCACACTGACACTCACACCCTCCACAGGCAGCACGCACGCTCACACTCACACTCGCACCCTACACAGGCAGCTCGCCCTCCCCCTCCCCGGCACCGCGGTGCGGAGGCAGCGGCTCCGGAGCCGGGCCGCCCTTCCTCCCGGGTGGACCCTGGGCGCCCGTCCCCAGGCCCGGCCCTGCCCTGCCCGGCTCCGGCCTCGCCCTCCGCAGCCCCCGTGCGCAGGGCGCGGACTCCTGCCGGGCCTCTCCGCCCCGCCGCGTGATCCCGGCGCAGGAGCCCTGCAGGCGGAGCCCCACCGCCGGGGGCCGAGGGAGCCTCGGGCGAGGACGCTGCGCCCGCTGCGCCCGCTCCGCCCTCGGCAGGGAGCGCGGGGCCCGCGGGGCGCCGCTCGGCGCCCGGCGTCGGCCCGTCCTCGGGGCCGGGCCCGCGGGGTTCGCGGGGTTCGCGGGGTTCGCGGCGCGGGCGCGGGCGCGGGGCTCACCTGGCTCGGCGGGGCCGGGCGTCGGGCCGGGCGTCGGGGGGGACCCGCGGGCCGCGGCGCCCGGAGCTCAGGTCGCCCACCGGCCGCCAGCAGCTTCCGGCGACGTCGCCGCGCCGCAAGGCCTCACGGGAGACCGCGGGACGGGACTTCCGCCTGCGTGTCGGACGGAAGTGAGGCCGCGGGGACCGGGGACCACGTCCTTCCGGTGCGGCCCGGGCGGCTGGCGGGAGCCCAGCCTGGCCGCGGGAGGGGGGTGCGCCCGGCGAGGGGCGCCCGGCGAGGGGCGCCCGCTGTGGGGGGCCCCGTGGCAGTGTGGGGGCCCGCTGTGCCGCGTGCTCCCCTGGTGCGGTGTGCCCGTCTGGGCGCCCAGCGTGGGGCGCCCGCTGTGCCGTCTCTGGAGGAGGGCTGCAGGTGCAGTTTGGTAGTGTTGACTGGTGTCTCTGTGCCACCATCCCTCCGCAGCTGGTAGAACCTGAACTCGGGAGCGGGCACCTGCGGGTCAGGCAGGCCCGCAGCCTTGTGAGCCAGGCCTCTGTTGTGCCTTCCTTGCTCGTTTGTCCTCCAGCTTGCTCTGGCAGGCCTTGAGCTGCAGTCCTTCTCCACCTCAGTAGTCTGTAGCTTTTGAAATAATCAAAAATGCATGTGTCTGGGGCCAGGAGTTTGGTCTGGTGGTAGAGTGCTTGCCTAGCATGCTGGAAGACCCAGGATCGATTCCAGGCATGAGCCATCATCTCCTAGAAGTAATACACATTTTTACTGAGGTAAAGTCCACATTCAATAAAGCATATAGTTCACTGAGGTGTTGGGTAAATGTCACCCCTTTGCCCCTCTTCTGCGATGAAGAATAGACCTGCAGAGATGGTCACTGTGGGCATTTCTACCCCTGCCTGGCCTAGAGCTTCATATACGTAACATGACACACAAAAAAGTTCACACTGGGCTTCAGTTCCTCCTTGTTCATCAATAACTCACTCATAGCTTGGTGCCCTTGCATTGGACAGATATGCAGCCCTCCATAGCTTGGACAAAGAGATGGTTTCTAAATTTTTCTTTCCACTTGATAAAGCTGTTGTAAATAAAGCTGCCTTGAACTTTTATGAGCATTTTGTCTTTTTCTCCTGGGTAATTGCCTAGGTGTAGATTAAACTTTATAACAGTGCTAAACAGCTTTCCAGAATGATGGTGCTTCTGTATTCTTCTACCCCCGATACGAGACATTGAATAGTAGTCTCTGCTGCAGACGGGCAGGTGGCACACATCCTGTCCTGTGCAGTTTATTTGCATCTTCCTCCTCACTGATCAACTGCTCTGTGAACCCCCTTCCTGCTGCTTGCATTAGCACCCTCACACCGCCAGAGGGCAGCTGGCTTCCTGGGAGATGCAGGCAGGAGTTGAAAAGGGAGGAGGGAGACGGAAGGCATTCCTGGGAAGGCACAGCCGCAGAAGCATCTGACAGCAGAAGCATCTGACAACCAGTCGAGGCGCTTCTAGTTTGGGGTCATGAACAGAAAGGTCATCACGGCTGCCTCCTTGAGGGTGCCTCTCCCTCCCTCCCTGTCTGTCTCCCCCCCACCCCCTCTGTAGCTCTCTAGATGGCTGTCTCCCTGGCTCTGGGAGGTCTGGAGCTACATCCATCCCCAGACCTAAGGTGGAGGGGTGGCCTTTCCAGGTCAGACTATGTCACCTGGAGTTCCACGGTCATCTCTGGCTCTGCTGGACACAGTTTCCATAGTGCCAAGTCTTGAGAGAGGGAGGAGAGGTCCACGAAGGCTGAAATGGCAATGTTTGATGAGTGGTGCAGATTGGAATATTCCATAGTCTGTCTTAAGATTCACACATTGCAGTTCTTCATTCGGGGCTGCAGGGCACTCGTCACCAGTTACAGTGCGCCATTTTCATGGTTTCTGCCCGGAGGTGCTCAGATTGTCTCTATTAGACCTATCCAGCCTATCAGTATGGTCAAATGAACGTCTCAGAGCGAGGAACACGGAGCTGGACGTCCAGTGGTGGGCAGGATGAACCTGTAGAGAGCCAGGCATGAGTCCAGATTACCAGGGAGGTTGTGGTGACCCAGGCAGTGCACCCTTTTCCTTGGTGCCCCCCAAGCCTGAGATCTGCCCTGCTAGAACACAGGCCCTGTGCAGAGAGCTATTGCAATCGCCATTACAAGATGGCGCCGGCATCCGCCTTTGTGGTTGCGCCACTGAGTTATTTGTCTGAAAGTTTCCAGGAAGAGATGTGATTGTTCACGAGCTTTATGCATGATTGGAAGTGTGTATAATGCCATGTTGCTGTGTGCTCAGAGTGTGTTATAGAGGTGTGCGTATATTATTGGCTATAGAAGTGTAAGGAAGTAAACGTGATTGAATAATGGGCCTTTATAAGCCCCAGATTTTGAGGAAGTCGGGGTCGACCCGGCACAGCTGCAAGCGTGCTGAATAAACTGCTGCTCGAGAAGAAGTCTCACTTGTTGCGTCTTTCTTGCCGGCCGAGGGGATCGCAACAGCTGGTGGCCCGTACGGGGCACTTCAGAACTCGAGGTGGTGCACTGGTAAGTCTCCCGGGTAAAGGGGGGACCACATTAGATTTTGCTCTTTTCTGTAGATAAAGAAAGAGGGGAGAAAAGCTCCGGTTTTGGATTATGGGAGCCTCAGAATCATCTCAACTGGTTACAGCTTTAGACGCGCTGTTGCGCGCGAAGGAACTGAAAGTGAAACAGAGTACCTTAAAACTTTTCTTACTAAATATAGAGGAGGTAGCTCCTTGGTTCTCAGTTTCTGGGAACCTCTCACTTCCTGCTTGGGAGAAGTTAGGGAAAGATTTAGATAGAGCTGCGGAAAAGGGCAGACTCGGACCAGGAGTAAAGCCTATATGGAAATTAGTCAGGAGCTGCATGGCTGATGAGCGATGCGGCACTGCCCTGGTAGAAGGAAAAATAGCTTTAGAGGAATTTAAGGAAGAAAAGAGATCCTCGTCTAGGCAGAGCAGTGAAAAGGGAGAATCACCGGAAAGACAAATACCCTCCATCTATCCGCCTCTGCCAGAAGAAGGGGAAGTGGATGACTCAGAGTCCGAAGAATCCGGTTTGGAGACATTTTTAACACAGGCAGGGGACCCCCGACGCTCTCGGAATAGACAACAGAAATCTAGGAGTTGGACAAAATCAAGTATCCTGCCTCCTCCAGACCCTCCTCCTCTTGAAGGAACAGGGTGTACGCGCCACGCAGAGGTCTGGCGACAGGCTGAAAATGACCTTTGCTTAGGTTGTCCTGTTTTTGAATCGCCAAATCAACAGAGATATCATGAGCCTTTAGATTACAAGACAGTTAAAACTTTGGCAGAAACCGTGAGAACGTACGGAGTGAATGCTGCCTTTACTCAGGCTCTGGTGGAAGGGTTTAGCAGATACTGCATGACGCCCGCAGACTGGTCCTCCCTTGCTAAGGCATGCCTAAGCCCAGGACAGTACTTAGAATGGAAGGTATTTTGGATGGAATTCGCAAATGAGCAAGAAGCTAGAAATGTTGAGGCAGGCAGACCGTTTTGGAACAGGGATATGCTTCTGGGACAGGGGAATTTTGTAAATGACCAGAATGGATATCCACATGAAGTATACGCGCAAATTAATGCCATATGTATTAGAGCTTGGAAAGCACTCCCTAACAGAGGAGAAATAGCTGGGAACCTGACCAAAGTAATCCAAGGGCCACTAGAACCTTTTGCAGACTTCGTAACACGTATGGTGGAAGCCGCTGGAAAAATCTTTGGAGACGCTGACAGAGCCATGCCTCTGGTTAAACAATTGGTGTATAAACAGTGTACAAAGGAATGCAGAGCGGCCATAACCCCATACAAAACAAAAGGAATAGAGGCCTGGCTAAAAGTGTGTAGAGAGATTGGAGGACCTCTTACCAATGCAGGACTAGCTGCTGCAGTAGTTCAAATGACCAAACAAGGACAAAAGGGAGGTAATGCATGCTATAGGTGTGGCAAGCCAGGACACATAAGAAAAAACTGCCCTGAAAGAGGAAGATCGGGAGATCAGCCAGTAGGGCGCGCCCTGCCGAGTCTCTGTCCTCGATGCAAAAAGGGGAACCATTGGGCCAATGAGTGTCGTTCCGTAAAAGACAAGGAAGGACGACCTCTACCCCCCCTTGACCAACAAATTCCAAAAAACGGCCTTCGGGGCCCGCGTCCCCAGGGCCCTCAAATACATGGGGCAATGACAACCGCCTCCCCGCCACCTCCCGAGACGTGGCCGACATTCAGACATCCGAGTCAGCGAGGCGAGCCACTCCGGGCTCCACAGGCATCGACCTCTGCTCCACCACCAGACTCGCATTAACCCCTAAAATGGGAGTTCAACTTATTGATCATATTAACCCCTAAAATGGGAGTTCAACTTATTGAAACAGATTTCAAGGGTCCCCTTCCTGAAAATACTGTGGGACTTTTACTAGGTCGTTCCTCCTCCACCCTAAAAGGTTTGAGTATTCATCCAGGAGTAATAGACTCAGATGATCAGGGAATAGTTAAAATTATGGTTGAATCTCCACGGGGCATAATAGCAATTTCCCCCGGAGATCGTATAGCTCAATTATTACTATTTCCTAGCCATCATCAAATTTTCCCAGCTAAAGGTAATATTCGAGGACAACAAGGTTTTGGTTCCTTCCTCAGGCACAGCAGCATTTCTTTCTTTGGATCTTAGTGAAAGGCCTATATGTAATTTAATAATTAATGGTAAAAGTTTTATGGAATTATTGGACACATGAGCTGATAAGAGCATTATTTCCCAACATAATTGGCCAACATCCTGGCCACTGAAAGTAGCTGATCAAACACTTCAGGGCCTGGGCTGTGCCTCTAACCCACAATTAAGTGCAGCCTTTTTAAACTGGAAGGATCATGGAGGACATAGTGGCATATTTCAGCCATTTGTACTTTCTGTTCCTATCTCACTCTGGGGCAAAGACATCCTACAGCAAATGAATTTTAAACTTACAAATAATTCTTCTAATAAAGCAGAAAAGATTATGTCAAAGATGGGTTTTCAACCATGTTTTGGATTAGGAAAACAATTACAGCGACGCACCTCCCTAGTATCAGTAAAACAATTTCCAAAAAATCAAGGACTGGGTTTTTCCTAGGGGGCCACTGAGGAAACTACACCCATTCATTGGGGACAGAGGAACCTGTGTGGGTTCTCAGTGGCCACTTCCCTCTGAAAAATTGAACGCAGCCAAAACCCTAGTACAAGAACAGTTGAAATTAGGACATGTCCGCCCTTCAGTGTCTTCTTGGAATACTCCTATATTTGTTATTAAGAAAAAATCTGGGAAATGGCGATTACTGCATGATCTACGAGCAATTAATAATCAAATGCAGATCATGGGGCCTGTTCAACGAGGACTGCCTTTACTTTCTGCACTACCTCGGGGCTGGCCTGTAGTCGTCATTGATATAAAAGATTGTTTCTTCTCCATTCCATTGAATGATGTGGATACCTGTAGATTTGCTTTTACCTTACTCTCTATAAATCAAGAGTCCAGATGAACGTTTTGAATGGCTAATAGCCCCACCTTGTGTCAGCTGTATGTACATGCGGCTTTAATACCCCTACGGAAGGAATTTCCATTAGTGAGGTGTTTACATTATATGGATGATATTTTGTTGACCTGTAAAAATCAGGAAATGTTGGATGAAGCCTTTAGCTTATTAATAAAATGCTTGGAAAATAAAAAATTATTTATAGCCCCTGAAAAGGTTCAGAAAAATAGAGTATCTCAGTATTTAGGAAGCATTATAACATCTCAAAAAATAAGGCCTTTAAAATGGCAACTATGAAAAGACAATCTTAAGACCTTAAATGATTTTCAAAAATTATTGGGAGATATTAATTGGATTAGAACCTCCCTACCTATGAGTAATAGTGAATTAAAGCCCTTATTTAATTTATTGCAAGGCGATTCTGCCTTAGACTCAACCAGAATATTGACTCCTGCAGCCCGAAAAGTTTTAGAGGTTTTGGAGGAAAAATTAAATTTAGCATTTTTGAAAAGAGTAGAACCAGGTCAAGAAATTTTTCTAATCGTTTTTGGCCTCTTTTAAACAACCTTCAGGAGTTTTGTGGCAAAATGGGCCTTTGGCATGGATTCATCCTAAACTGTCACCAGCAAGATCTATTGAGTATTATCCCACAGCAGTTGCAAACTTATCCATTTCAGGAATTAAGTTTAGCATACAACATTTTGGTTGTCAACCTAACTTACTTATAGTCCCATATACTTCTGATCAGATTCAGGTACTAAGTGCCACCATTGATGAATGGGCTATTTTAAGTTGCATGTTTACCGGGAAAATAGATAATTGTTATCCAAAGAGTTCTCTTGTACAGTTTTTCAAAGAACATCCTGTAGTTTTCCCGGCAGTTACGGCAAATCAACCTATTTCTGGAGCAGTTAATATTTTTACTGATGGCTCTAAGAATGGACTAGGGGCCTATTTAATTGAAGGACAAGAACCAGTTTTGTGTCAATTTACATCTGGTTCAGCACAGAAGGTAGAATTGCAAGTTGTTTATCTGTTTTCAAAAATTGTCCTTTTCCCTTTAATATTATTTCAAATTCCACTTATGTGGTTAATGCTTTGAAAATTTTGGAACTTGCTGGGGTTATAAGTAAAAATAGTACTGTTTATAATTTATTTATACAGTTGCAAGAATTAATTTGTGCCCGTAAAACTCCCTTTTTTCCATTGCATATACGTACTCACACTAGTTTACCTGGGCCCTTAAGTTTGGGTAATGATGTTGTGGATAAATGCACACGTATGCAAATGGCTTTTATTACTCTTACCCCGGAAATGCAAGCACAAGAATTTCATAGTCATTTTCATGTTAATGCCTGCACCTTACAATCTCGGTTTAAATTGACTCGGCATGCTGCCAGACAAATAGTGTTGAATTGTCCTAAATGTGTTACCCATCTTCCGGTTGTGTCATTGGGTGTTAATCCTCGTGGTTTACTGCCGTTAAAAATTTGGCAAATGGATGTTACTCATGTTATGGAATTTGGAAAATTAAAGTATTTACATGTTTCAGTTGATACATGTTCAGGAATTATTCATGCTACCCCTTTAAGTGGAGAGACAACTCATCATGTAATTACTCATTGCCTGGAAGTTTGGGCTTCCTGGGGCATGCCTTATCTATTAAAAACTGATAATGGCCCTGCTTATACTAGCAGACAATTCCTTCAATTTTGCCAAACCATGGGAGTGCAGTTGTCACATGGACTGCCCTATAATCCTCAAGGACAAGGTATTGTGGAACGTGCCCACCGCACCTTAAAAATTTATTTACAAAACAAAAGAAGGGAATTGGACATAAGAGGACACCTAAAGAGAGAATTTCCTTAGTCCTCTTTACCTTAAATTTTTTAAATTTGGATGTTCAAGGCCATTCTGCCGCTGATAGACATGTTTCACCAGCTATAGGACTGCATAAAGGACTTGTGAAATGGAAGGATGTATTAACTGGCCAATGGAATGGGCCAGACCCCGTGCTCTCTTGGGCACGAGGAGCTGTTTGTGTGTTTCCACAGAAATCACAGGATCCCATTTGGGTGCTGGAACGTTTAGTGAGGAAAGTGCAGAAGGATGAGCGTCATGAAAATCCTGTCGATGCTGCTGCTACTGATGATGCTGTTGTGGCCACTGATGGAGACTCGAGTATTTGTGGGCAATAATGAAGACGTTTCCTCTGCCAATGCCAGTGACTAGTACTTCCAAAGTATACCCATATATATTCACCACTAACAGTTCCTTGAAATTACCTTCTATTCCTTATGGAATAGAAACTTTTCCTTAAGTTTGAATTTAACTCAAACCTTGTGTTTTACGTTATCTATGAATTTGAGTACCTGTATAATCTTTCATCGACAAAATATGGGAATGTTTTATCCCCAGCCAAATGCTGATTCGGAAACAGCTAGTCAAAGGGCAGGGCTGAGTCAAAAGGCAGGGCTGGTGGGACATTCGGGGTATGTTCCATCTTATGGAGATCATGTGAAAATTGGGGAAATTCAATATGGACTTACAAAAAGTTTTCCTTTATTGTTTCCTAAATGTACTGGTGGTGCTTGGTGGCCCTGGGAGTGGACAGGTTGTTAGAGCTCTAGATATGCGCATGTTGCCTCTGGTTTTCGTTTTTCCCCTGCTATTGCTGATTTTGGGAATACTACCCATGCTTCATGTAGACGTGATTATATCTTTCAAAGAGCAGATGTAGATACTGAGAATCCCTTTGATGTTTGGTTAATTTGTGGGAAATATGCTTGTAGTGTTAGTAACGCTTTGGCTTTTATTAATGGAGGAGAGTTTAGGCATTGTAATAGTACCATCAAAAGTGATTTTATGATGGTTTGTCTCAGTTCAGGGCCATGTTGCCCCAGTTCAACTTCATGTTCTTGTACAACTAAGGCATCAACTCCATGTCCTTGTACAACTGTGGCACCAAGAAATAATGTTACCCTAGATTATTGTGCATTTAATGGCAGTTATGGCCCTACCCCTGTATGTGTATGGTTTCCCTTTATGTTTGTTATTTTTAATTCATTTGATGTTATTGATGGAATTATAAATTGTTCCTTTTTTAAATGTTATTTAAGTCAATGTTGGAATGTTAGCGAATTTAATTCTGCTGTGGTTATGCGCATGCCTACCTTTATTCCAATTCCAGTAGAAGCAACAGAAAGGAATTTAATAGTGAAATTGAGAAGAAGATCAAAACGTGATTTTGGAGTGACTGCATTGTTTTAGTGTCTTCATTAATTGCAACTGCCGCTGCGTCTGCTGCCGCTATGGTTACCTCCATTCAGACTGCGACTGCTGTAAATACTTTGTCTGAAGCGGTTTCACAAGCTATGGATACTCAAGTACAAGTAAATCAGCATTTAGCCCGAGGACTTATGATTTTAAATCAAAGAGTAGATTTGTTGCAGGAACAAATGAATTATATGTTTCAGTTTGCTCAATTAATGTGTGTTGGAATCACGTCTGGTTTATGTATTACTTCTTTGGATTATTATAATTTTTCACATGCTGCAAATTTATCCCGAAAATTGGGTCGTATGCTTCAAGGATCTTGGACTCAAGAATTTGAAAATCTTACTAATCAATTACGACAGGAAATTATGATTGTTAATTCCACCCGAGTAAATATTACTACTGTGGGAGAATTGGTAGATTGGATTTCCCAATCCCTAAATTGGGTTAAAGAATGGGCTGGAAGTGTGTCCTTGATTGTTATCTTATGTGTTGGATTAGGATTATTGTGCTGGTTTGTTCTTGTTTTGCGCAGACAAATTATCAGACAAAGGAAGCGCGATCACATGGTCATTAAACAAGCTCTTATAGCTCTCCAGCAACATGAATCTCCCCAAGCATGGCTGGGTATGCTGGGTCAGTAGTCAACGACGGGTAAGAGTAGAGATTGGTCTTGGTATCAACCTAAGACAGACTCCGATGCTCGAGTATCGGATGTTGAAGACAGGTAAGAACCAAGAGGCATCTCTCCAACCTAAGACAGGCATGATCCCTTACCCTCTGCATGAGAAAATAGGGGAGGCATTTGGAGATCTGGCCAGTCTCTGAATTCCTACTCAAATTCTCTATACTTTCAGCCAAAAGAAAAAAGGGGGAGATGTAGAGAGCTATTGCAATCGCCATTACAAGATGGCGCCGGCGTCCGCCTTTGTGGTTGCGCCACTGAGTTATTTGTCTGAACGTTTCCAGGAAGAGATGTGATTGTTCACGAGCTTTATGCATGATTGGAAGTGTGTATAATGCCATGTTGCTGTGTGCTCAGAGTGTGTTATAGAGGTGTGCGTATATTATTGGCTATAGAAGTGTAAGGAAGTAAACTGAAAGACGCCAGGTCAGAACCATAGTGCTGTCATCTTAAAATTTAACTCATGTTCTTGCCAACTAAGGAATTGGAGCTTGCTGGCCATAAATTAAGGGAGCCATTAGATAACAAAGTAAGATAACAAAGAAGAAAATAAGGAATCCTGAGTTCTAATACCAAATATAAGAAAAGCAGAATTCTGTGTCTAACCAAGCTATTTCTGGCTTCTGTATAAACTGCTTTGCTGAAAGAATGGAAAGTTACCTAGACCCCCGCTATGCGTTATCTAGAAGGCTGCTTGCAGGACTTTCACTCCCTCCAAGGGCTGAGGGTGATAGCCCACGCCCTGTTATCTAAACCTTGCAGCCAGCCAAGCATCTGAGCCCTACAATACCAGGAGGGGGCTCAGAACCCGGGCCCACTAAGCTCACATTAGACATATATCCCCACCCAAAATGATTTTTATTTGGCTTATTCTTATGAGACATTGGCCCTCACTAAGTCCCAGGTAAAATCATGCTTAGAGACTATTTCTGAGTTGACCACCTTGTTGCTACTAAATGGAGTAATGTGGCCTATTGTAGGATTCATTGATCTGAAAAGCTGCAACTTTTGAGCCAGCCCGAGCAAAAACAAATATCCCTGTGAGACTGTAGTGTCTAAACTGACAACATAGTGCTATTGAGGCAGAGTAACTCCGGGACTCAAGGTGACAGAGTGCTAGCTCTAAGCTAAAAAGCTGGGGGACAGCACTCGAACACCAAACTGGGACTCACAGTGGCAGAGTGCTAGCCTTGGGCCGCAGAGCTGAAAGACAGCACCCAAACCCTGAGTTCTCGTCCAGCAAACCAACAAAGTGAAATGCCCATAGGACACATGTTCTAAAAGCGGAGAGACACTACTGGGACAATGCAGTAAGCCTCTGCATGGATGGCAGAGGTGATGACAGATCCTAGAGTCACTTACACTTGGCCACTCAAAATTAATCAGAGCCGGGAAGTCATAAAATAGTTTGTAAGCATGCCTTACTAATACCTGTACCTCTCAAAATTGGACAAGAACTTCTATGAAATCTAAGCCTACCCCTTCCCCATGGTAGTACTTTCACTAGCTTAGCCCACACCCTGCTGACCAGTCGCCGCAGCTAGCCTACAACAGGTGCTAACTCAGATAAGGGTTGTCTCTCCATCCAAGGGCCAACTCCCCACCAAGCCCTGTCTGAGCAACTATTGATTAAAATGTATAATTTGTTTCACAAGGATTGGCTGCCTGCGTGCAGACTTTGCTGTAATACTTTAAACCTATTGGCTGTAAAAGAGCGGGCTTTGCTATAACGGACTGTAAAACTGTATAAAAAGTCACTCCCGAGACAGACCGGGGCTCTCTCAGCCACTGACCCGAACCTCACGGATCTCGAGGTCACGTGTACCTGAGAAGCCCGAGCCCAGACACTGACCCGAACCTTGCGGATCTCGTGGTCAAGTGGACTTGGGAGCCCGAGCATATGCCCGAATAAAATCCTCTTGCCTATTGCATCCAGTGGTCCCCAGTGTGCGTCCTTGGGTGCGGGTTTCCGCGGGTCTTTCAAACGTGATTGAATAATGGGCCTTTATAAGCCCCAGATTTTGAGGAAGTCGGGGTCGACCCGGCACAGCTGCAAGCGTGCTGAATAAACTGCTGCTCGAGAAGAAGTCTCACTTGTTGTGTCTTTCTTGCCGGCTGAGGGGATCGCGACAGCCCTGGGCCCTGGACGGGGAAGGGAAGTCGCCACTGTGATGAAAGCAACGACCCACTCCTTCTGATAGGAACTCATTGCTTAAGTCAGCAAGGAGCTGCAGACTAGTGATTCAGATCGAAAAGGGACTGGGTGCAGCGTGGGGGACAGAGTGTGGCCTGGTACTCAGAGGCCCTGAGCTCAATCCCCGTATCACAAAGGAAGAATTTACAGAAAAATGAGCCAGGGCTTCAATCCCACACTGCCTGGAGGGAGCAAGCCATCTGGGCTGGGCACGGGCCAAGGCCAGAACCCCAGAGGGGAGGCTTGAACTCCCATTTCTGCCTGCGGAGTGAGCAAGACGTGTTTCTTGTTTTCTATTTCTCCCTACTGCAATCCTGTAATACTACAAAAAGTCCTTGCTAAAACACGATGGGAGAAGAACCCTAGAGGTCGTATCCCAGATGCACAGAATAACGGACAGAGCTGAGCCCGCTGCCCGTGAGCCTGTGTGGGTGACCAGCCCCCAGCAGGCTGCAGGCTCAGAGAAAAATCCCTCACTGGGGAACCTGGCTTCCTCGGCGATTTGAGCGTGCAAGGAGCACACTGTGTGTACACCCGGGGCTTGCATGGGTGAGGACAGACCCTCCATCCAACTGCTGTCCCTGGCTTTACAGTGGCCATAGGTGCTGCTGAGGTGTGCTGAGGGCAGATGCCACCCAGAGCTGCCTTGCAAGGGAGGTCCTGCAACATCCGAACTGGGCCTTGGGGCTTTGGAGAAAGAAGCCGGAGTCCCGTGGCTGCAGAATGTGCATGTGGTCGCTGGCCACTCCCACCACAGAGGACCTAGGCTGCTCGGCTTTGAGCCTGGCATGCCGTGCTGGGCTGCCACCGAGTGGACTCACATGTGACAGAGGCTTGGCCTGTTCTCAGGCTCCAGGCCTAATGGACCCAGTCCCAGAACCTGGAAGGCCTCTTGTACCCTTCACCTGCCCCTCCCCTCTGTGCCTATCTTCTATGGCAGTCTTGGTTGACAGAAACCCAACTCTAAATGCCTTGCTTTCTTCTTTGACCCTCGAGTTGCTGAGATTAAAGATGAGGTCCCAGAGGAATGTTGCAAGTTCCAGGACCTGGGATCTCATGGGGGGGGGGGGCCCCAGGGTGTGGCAGGGACTTCTGGCTGCCTCACCGGCCCACACTGAGGCTTGGAGTCTAACAGTTGATGTATCAGAGGGCCTTCCTCAGCCACACCCACATCACCGAGCCAGGGGCCGCTTTCGCATTCTTTCCCAGCCTCAGTGCTGGGCTCTGCTCTGTATGTCAGGCAGCTCCCAGCACTCAGTGATTCCACACTTGTGCTGGGAGAATCCACCCTGGCCCCGGGAGACCAGGCCTGCTGCTGTGCTGAGCAGCAGCTGGTGACACGGTGGTGGCAGCAAATGTCTGAAGATACCACTGACTCTGGAGCTCTATTCTCTCCACCCCTGCCCAAAGGGGTGGCGAGCAAGCACACTGGGCCACAGCCGGCTTCGGGTCCCTGTGTCCAATCTACGTGACCAGAGCACTGACACTCGCTCACTGCCACCCCCATGAGAACTGCCCGTCACAATGTCACCAGGACATGGAAGACAGAGAGACAGAAGAAGCAGGACTGAAGGGACAGGTGAGATGGACGAGACATCCCGTACAGTCCCCAGGTCCAAGCTTTGAGTGCACCTTCCCGGCCCTCAGTGACAGCCCAAAAGCGCTGTGGAAGACCCCTGCTATGGACAGACACGCAGGTTTCCATAGTGCACCAAGCCCGGTCCCTGGGCCACGATGGTCTCCAGGAGACCCACTCTGTCTGCTCCGAGGGGACCCAGGCCTCACAGGGTGGGGATTACAAGGCACAAGAGTCGGAGGATGCCTGCCCAGAGACCGGGAGAGGAACAGGCTGGTTCTGCCTCAGCCACGGAAGGCTCAGATGGGACGGGACACACTCACCGCTGCCTGCTGCCTGACACCTCACATACGAGCTTGGGCCTGTGCTGGCCGGAGGTGAACAGGCAGGGTGCAGGGAGCACAAACACCTCTGACTGAATGTGGTGCGGAGGCCCGGCCTACCCGGGGTGCAGCTGTGAGCTTGGCCCTGAGGAGCAGAGGCAGCGGCTGCCTCCCTGCCCTGGGGTGCGGGCCGCCCAGTAGTGTATACAGCCCTGCTTTCTTCTCTTCTGAGGTGCTGAACCACGTTGTGCAAGAGCAAGGCTGCCCCAGGAGATGCTGTCATTTGCATCACACTGCAAAAAAAGTGGCCTTGGCACTCATGACACTCCTGCTCCCCAACAGCCACCCTGCCCTGGACAAACCCATCCCAGGTGCTGACCGCGCAGGCCGGGGCCCTGTCCCCGAAGGACTGCCGCGGATACCTCACCTCCGAGGAAGGCCAGGGGTGGCTCCATCTCTACTTCCAGCCTGGCCTGGCCTGGCCCAGCCAGGCGGCTCTGAGCAGGTGTGGGTGCCGGTGACAGGCGACCCACTGTGTGCGCCCCACTGTGTGCGCCCCACTCCGTGCGCTGCGGGCCCCTGGGCCGGGCCTGGCAGCCGCTCTGACCCCGCTCTGGCGTCCCTCCGGCCCCTTCCTGACCTGCTCCTGCGGTCAGGGGCCGACTGACACCCCTAGCCCTGCCTGCCCCGTGGGCCGCGGGGCGGGGCGAGGGTCCCGCTCCAGGGTCCAGAGCGGCGCGGTGCCGGGCAGGGGGCGCTGGTGATCCGGACTCCCGGCCACCTCTGGGCGGGCCAGGTCCGTCCCGGCCGGCCGTCCCCGCCCCCCCGCGTCCGCCCCCGGGGTCCGGGGTGGGGGAGGTGGGGAGAGACGCGGCGCAGCTGTTACCAGGCGGGCGGGCGGGGGCTGCGCTGCTGCGGCCCTCGGGGCTGTGGGATCGGCTGCGCGGCCGGGGCGGGGCAGGAGGGCAGGGGCGGGGGGAGGGGGAGGGGGAGGGGGAACAGCGCGGGGGCCAGGCAGGGGCCGGGCAGGGGCGAGCTGGGCGGGCGATTCGGAGTCGGGCCCAGGGGTGTTACTGGAGACGGACTAGGGCCTGGGCCCGGGGGAGATCCCGGGCGCGGCCGGGGAGGCAGCGATGAGTGGGGGGGCGGGGGAGGTACTGGGGCCCGGGGTAGGGGGAGGCGGGGATGGGGGGGAAGGGAAGGCCGGGACGGGGATCGGAGTGGGCCGGAGTGGGGAGGTCCGGGGCGGGGCCGGGGTGGGGCCGGGGCAGGGGGTAGGGTTGGTGTAGGGTGGGGGCGGGGTCCGGGGGGCGGGGCTGGGGTCCGGGGCAGGGGCGAGGGCCGGGGTGGGTGGGGTCTAGGGCGGGGCAGGGTGTAGGGGGGACAGGGCCGGGGCTGGGGTGCCGTGGGGGTGGCCGGGGTCCGGGGGGCGGGGTTGGGGTCCGCGGCAGGGCAGGGGGTGGGGGGGGCAGGGCCGGGGGCCGGGGTGCCGTGGGCGAGGCCGGGGTCCTGGGGGCGGGTCCGCGGTTCGGGGGGGTCCGGGGCGGGGCCGGGGGGCGGGGCCGGGAGCCGGGGGTCGGGGCGGGGGTCGGGGCGGGGCCGGGGGCCGGGGTCCTGGGGGCGGAGCCGGGGTGCGTGGGGGGTCCGGGGGGGAGCCCGGGGTCCGGGGCGGGGCCGGGGCCGGGGCCGGTGCAGCCGGCGCGGGCCCGGCCCGGCCCACTCTGGCAGCGGAGGCGCCGGCGGGCGGCTCCAGCACCATGAGCTCCTGTTCGGGCCGCTGCACGCTCCTCGCGCTCTGCGCCCTGCAGCTGGTGAGTGCCCCCCGCGGACCTCCCGGTTCCACGGTTCCCGGCGCCCTGCGTCTGCTCCCGGCCGCGGGCTGGGGCGGCGCTCGGATCTGCGTGCGCGCCTGGCCGAGGGCGGCGTCGGGGAAGCTGGACAGGTGTGGGGGCCACCGGAGGGGCCGCGCGGAACGAAAGTCCGCTCCAGGGCCCGGACGAGGGCCGCGGCCGCGCGGGCTCCACGCGGGTCCGAAGGCGCGTGCGGGACAGAAAGGCAGCGGAGTTCCGCGCGCGAGGCCGGACGCGAGGGCGGCGGGCGGGGATCCGCGGGCCGGGGCTCGTCCGGGGCCCGCCGGCGCCCTCCGCGCCCCGGGGGGGAGGGCGGCGTCCTGGGCTCCCGGGCTCCTGGCCTCGGTCTCTGGTCTTCAGGGTGCGGCTCTGGGTGTCCAGGCGGCCCGTCGCGCCCCTCCGCGCCCCTCCGCGCCCCTCCGCGCCTGGCAGGTGGAGGGAGGGCTACTACTGAGAAGTTTCGAGGAGAGAACAACCTGGGCATGGCCGGGTGCAGCTCGTGCCATCCGGAGGATCAGGCGCAGCTCAGGCCTTCCGAGGACGGGACGGGACGCGGGCGGCGCGGCCCTGCCAGGCGCTGTGGGCTGAGGACCCCGGGACCCTCCAGCCTGGCCCAGCCCTCACTTCTGCCGAGGTTCCTGGAGCGGGCAGGGCAGTCGGGGGAAGAAGAGCCCGCTGTCCCCAGGACCGCAGTCCGGTCTCTCCAGGGCACATGGTGAGGCGTCCTCGGGGGCGGTGACTTTGGCCTCCGTGTGTGGATTTTGGGGTTGACGCATGGCTGGGGTAGGGCTGGAAATGGGGGTTCGCGTGGCACAGGCAGGGTGGGGCACGGACTCTGGGGTGCGGAGGATCCTGGGGTTCTCTGCCGTGGACCTGGACGTCTGTGGCAGGGCCTGGGAAATTTGGTTGCAGCTGAGAAGGGAAGAGGCGTCTTTGCTGAAGGTCCCCAGGCTTCCCTGGACAGGAGTTCTGCCAGCCTCAGTCTGTCCGTCAGTCTGTCGCCCAGGCAGGCTTTAGGGGCTAGGCAAACCTCGCCCCTGGCTGTGTCCATCAGGGCCTCGGCTGAAATGCACAGGGAGTTGTCAAAGGCCTTTTGTCCTGGCCCAACGGCCGTTGGGGACTGTCCACCCTCCTCTTCTGGGAGGAACTTTGGTCTCTGCTGGGGGAGAGCCCTGAGTCTCCCCCCTTTTCTTCCTTGACAAGCGTGAGAATTTTGTTACCAAGTTACAAG
This sequence comes from Megascapheus bottae, assembly GCF_031878675.1. Taxonomy (NCBI): domain Eukaryota; kingdom Metazoa; phylum Chordata; class Mammalia; order Rodentia; family Geomyidae; genus Megascapheus; species Megascapheus bottae. The sequence continues at coordinate 48,671,848 of NC_143526.1, forward strand.
GACAAAAGGCCCAAGCAGCTTTGGAGAACAGTGTGAACTTGGCGGGCTGCGGGCCAGCTGATGCTGAGATCGCTCCCAGACTCACTCTGCTCTCAGGCCAATGCTGAGACCCGGGGCCGCAGAGGATTGGGGCTGCGTCCTGCAGGGCCATCCGGGCCTCATGACCGTGGAGGCCACAGGACCACCACGAGACTCAGGTTGCTCTGTACCGGGATCAGCCCTGCCCCCACCCCTTTCTACCCCTGCAGGAGAGCTTCACTTCCCAGGCAGCCTTGCTGCTTCTCAGCCAGAGCCTCTTCATTAACCCTCACCCACCCTTCCTCTCCTGGGAGGGCAGACCCCTGCCCACTGGCTACTGTTCTCTGGGCAGGAAGGCGAGGCCTGGGGTTTGGAGATTCAATTCAGCTCGGTATGTGCGTGTCCTGTGGGGGCACCTGCCCCCACCCAGGTCTCTGCTTTCCCCACATCTTGCTCCTGTCTTCCCACTCATCACACTGGTGCCCTCAGCGCCATGGCAGCTGCAACCATCTGGACCTAAGCTATGACCCCCAGGGCCTCTCCAGAGGCCTTACATGCCCCCTATCAGTGTGGGGCCCGTTCTTCGGGCTGAGTCTTTCCTACCGTGGTTGCCCAGAGCCAGGGCTCTTGGTAAGGCAGGTAGGTGCCTCTGTCCTCATGGATTGGTTTGCTAAAAGTTCATAATTGAGAAATGCGCACATGTATGCTTCCCATGGGTGCTAGAGGCCCCCTGAGATGGAGACAGCTGGCAATGTCCTGGAGGGGGGGTAGTGGGGGCAGGCACTGGTGCCTGGGACTCCTTCCAGGCCATGAAATGCTATGGACAGGCACTGCCCTGGGTCAGTGCCGCACACAGGTTGCTGTGCATTAACCTGGCACACAGATCACCTGGCTCTGGATGGCATGTCCCCTGTCTGTGTGGCCTAGAGTGAGGGCCAGGAGGTGGGGCTAGGGGAGAGGGGATTCTCCAGTGCTAGAGAAGAACGGGGACGGGTAGAGGCCAGTGGGAGGCCCCCTCATCTGAGGGAGGGGCCTGGGCAGAACCCTAGGTGCTGGACATTGTGTGAGGGGTGGCACTGTGGCTCCTAGACAGGGCTATGTTGAGGGCTCTGGTCATTCTACAACTGTCTAGCACTGCCAAATGCCCTCAGCCCCACCCCCTCGCCCTAGTGAGGCGGCATTCCAGGCCCAGGGCTCAGCCGAGCTGGAGAAATTCAGCAGATCACAGAAAGACTTTCCCTTAAAAAAAGAGAAAAAAGTTAGAAAAACGTCCATGTGACAAGTCCAGGGACAGCAAGCAGGAAGCCCCTGGGGCCTGTGTGTTGCCCGTCCACCTTTTCTACCTCCATGCCCCACGTGTGCATGCACCCCTGCACGCCTTCCTGTTTCCTGTCTGGTAGGGAGCCCACAGGGCGAGCTGTCCTCAGGGAATCCAGGCCTAACCCTCCTGCCACTTGGCCCAGTGCAGCAGGGTCATCCCCCCTCCCCCGTGGTGGCCTGTGGGGAGCAGGGACACGCCCTGCCGGGTGGTGGCCTGTGGGGAGCTGAGCTGGGGCAGGACTGGTCAGCGCTGTGGGGGTCACGGCAGGGAGGCAGAAGGAAAGACCAGGCTTCCTCAGCAGCGGCCCAGGCAGCAGGCGGAAGCGAGGCAGTGGGAGCCCAGCGAGGACAGAGCCTGCGGGCCCGGCACACTGCCTGCGGCTCCTTCTGCCATGAGGCCTCGCGGGGGGACTCGCGTGGTGAGAATGCCACAGTAGTTCACGTCACCTCCGACTTACCCATAGCGCAGTGCCCTCCTTTCCTGGCCACTCACTGTGTACGGGTGGCATTTTGGGTTTTTTGCATCATTTGAAAAGTTGGCCTTCTTTCCCATGAATGCTCCTGGAAACGGTCCCGTGTGGTTCTCTCCTGTACCCCGGAGAGGTCACCCGGGCCTCTGTGGGGGGTGGTCTCCAGCTGGTCCCTAGAGAACTCTCATGTCTCTCCCTTTCCTTGGCGTGTTCAGTTAGCCTGTCAGGAACAGGAAGCTGGCCGAGTGCCCTCTGATCAGCTGACCCCTGAGAAGTGCCCTGTAAGAAACTTCTTCAGCTGCCCCAGGCAGGGCTTCACCCCCACACAGGGCCGTCTCTCCCAGGAGACAGGGTGACAGGAACCCTCCATGCACTGACAGCCGCTGTGTGGGCCGGCCAGCGGGTGTGACCCTTAGTGCCGTGGGGCGTGGCAGGTACGGGCCCTGGGCGGCAGAGGGGGTGGAAGCGGGCTCTTAGTGACGGGGGCCATGGGGGGCACTCTGTGGTGGGTCGGGGTCTCAGGGAAGACAGCCACTGTACAGGTCCTGGTGCTGCTGGCCCTTCTGCCTCTGCCTCCCACCCAGCAGGCTTCGCCATAGTTGTCTCCCAAAGGAGAAGGGTAGAGTGGGCTCCCCGGGGCTCTGGGCCACACACAGTAGACAGGACACCTCCAGGGCATGCCCACAGCAGCTGTTTCCTACAGGAGGCTTCAGGACAATGCTCAGAGCAGTGAGGAGGGGCTGGGGCAGAGGGAGGCCAAGAGCGCTGGATAGGGTCAAGGCTTGTGACCAGCTGGCCCAGGGTGGAGCAGAGCCACAGAGCCTGTCCTGCCATGTGGGGGCTGGAGGCTGCCCCCTCCCCAGGGCCTCCAGCGTGGGGCAGTCCTCTCAGCAACTGGGCATCTGGGGAGGGAGACTGAGCTGAGTCCAGGCTCCTGCCCTGTCAGCACACGGTCTCCCAGGATGTGGCTGGACCTGTAGAGTCTTGACTGCTGCACCAGCTAGTTTCCCCCCAAGAATGGTTGGATGCCATGTATTCCCTTCTGTTGGTTACTTTCTGCTGGCTGGAAGGCCACTGTCCAGCGCTGGGAGTCTCAGGAGTGCCCCAGAGTGGAGGAAAGACCAGGCATGCCAGTTCAAGAGCCACCTTGCTTCTTGCTATCCCTAGAGCAACCACCCAGCTGGCAAACGGGAGGTGCTTTTCCCAGCAGATGGGCCACGTGACCAGCACCCTTCACCCAAATGGCGTTTGGAGCCAGCGATTCTATTTGTTGAGTCCCCTCACCAGGCACCCTGATCTTCAGATGGGGGATGAGGGCACGAGGCGGGAAGATCAAGGGAAGAAGCCCCGGTGGTGATGGGGGCCAGGCAGGCCTGGAGGCGCTTGTCTGAGGCGCTCCGTGCCTGCCTGGTGACAATGACTGGGGCAGAGTCGGCGGCCCATCCAGTGGGGCTTTTCAAACACACCCACGGGGGCACCTCTCACTGGTGGCTCCTTCTAGGTCACTGTCGTGGAGAGGCAGGTGTTCGACTTCCTGGGCTACCAGTGGGCGCCCATCCTGGCAAACTTCATCCACATCATCGTGGTCATCTTGGGGCTCTTTGGCACCATCCAATACCGGCCCCGCTACGTGGTGGTGGTGAGTCCCCTGTGCCCCCCTGCAGGGAGCCCCAGCCTGCTCCACAGGCCCCAGTAGTGCCGGAAACGGGCACACTGGAAGTGCCCGCCACACCCAGGGCTCAGCCTTCTCCCTGGCCTGAACATCCGTAATTCCACCTGGAGCCATGAAGCTTCCCCCCCTCCCCCAGTTAAACACTGCTACTGGAGCTGTGAGCATCCAGTGCCAGCTTCAGTGGCTGGAGAGGTGAGGGCTGTGGCCCCCGCCTTACAGGCAGGGTGCCCAGAGTTCTGTGGTGACCTGGTCACCACAGTGCACGGGCACTTCTTTCTTATGCATTGCTGAGTGCTGTGAGCCACAGCCTCTGCTGAGCCTGCTCAGTTTTGCCACCGCAGCCCTGGTCCCTCCTTCCCTTCTTCTCCTCCCTCCCTCCCTCCCTCCTGCAGGACCTCACTGTGTAGTCAGGCCACAGTCTCTGCCTTCCTAGTGCTGGAATTCCGGGTGTTGGCTGCCTAGCACATCGTGTTTGAACAGCGGGTGGAGGAGAGGCTGCTCTCAGTGGCAGTGTGGACTCTGCTGCCTGTCCCAGCCAAACTAGGCACCGGGGCCCTGGGGCAGGGACTGGGCCCACACGGCGAGGCTCACCTGTGCCCTCGCACTCTCCTCTCCCCAGTACGTCGTGTGGGCAGCCGTCTGGATCACCTGGAATGCCTTCATCATCTGCTTCTACCTGGAAGTGGGAGGCTTGTCAAAGGTGTGTGGGGTGGGGACGAGGGCCGCTTTCCACATGGCACCTGAGGGGACTGTGGAGGAGGGGCTTGCGCAGGTCCCTGCTTCCTGCTTGGCACCAGGACTGCCTTGGCTGCCCCCAGGGCCTCTGTAAAGGGGAGGCACAGTGAAGCAGGGTGGAAGCTGCAGGGGGGCCTCCCGCTGGGGCCCACCCCGGGAGGGCTTTCTACAAGAAAGGGGCACCGGGCCTGGGGGCAGAGGCAGAGGCCAGCTGGGCAGAGGTGGGGGGAGGGGCTCACAGGGCTGTGCAGACCTTACCCTCCTGTGTCCAAGTGGGCAGCCGCACTGCATGCCTGGACAGACTGCAGGCAGATGCAGCCTTGCTCCCCTGCAGTGGGGGGGTGCAGGTCTTGTTGGTGCGCCGGCCCTGACTGGGGCTGTACTTGGCACCTTGCTTGTGGCTCAAGGCCTGAGTGGGGAGTTCAACTCCTGAGTGCTCTATTTGGGCCCAGGCACAGGTGGGGACACCCCTGGCTACAGTCAGGGAGAGTGACAGAAGGAGGGATGGGGGATGGTCTGCACTCCAGAGAGCAAGTCCTAGGGCCTTCCTGGAAGAGGAGGTGCAAGGGCCAGGGGCCACCAAGCTGGGGCTTCCCGCAGACGAGCAGCTTTCCTCCATGGCCACAGCCTGAGCAGAAGGGGTGGGCTAGGAAGGGTGGGCCCTCCCTGGGCTGGGCCAGGACGGGTGGGCCCTCCTCTGTGCCAGGCCCTGGGGGAGGTACTGACCCGTTCTTCCCCTGGTTCTTAGGACAGTGAGCTGCTGACCTTCAACCTGTCCCGACAGCACTCCTGGTGGCGGGAGCATGGGCTGGGTTGTGCTCGGGAGGAGGCTGCAGCCAGCTTCGGGATCCTGCAGGACCAGGCCCTGGTGTCGGGTGGCCTCTGTGCCCTGGAGCACAGCTATGTGGAAGCTTTGCACAGTGGCCTGCAGATTCTGGGGGCAGTGAGTATGGGGTCAGAGCCTGTGGGAGATCGAGGGACGGGGGAGGGGCTCATCCGGGCTCAAGCCCCTTCCTTGGGCTCAGAGGCACCAGCTTTCCTTTCTGCTAGACCGTGGGCTCCCCAAAGAGAAGCCTCTCCCCACCACTACCCATGTACTCAGAGCTAGCCACCAGCGCAGCCTCTGAGGCTGTGAAACAAGAGGTGGTGGCGGATACTCAGCAGGGCTGGGCGGAGGAAGTGGAGACCCCAGCCTGGCCCCTGAAGGCTGCTGAGTGTGTAGTCTCCAGAGGCTCAGGGAGGCCTCACAGGTTCTCCTCTCCTGCTGGGGACTTCCGGGTGCCGAGGCCCGTTCTGTCGGGCGGTCACGTTCCCCGGGCAAGGGCAGGGTCCTGGGTTAGGACAGCCCTCACCTGCTTAGACTTTATCCTAACACGCTGCAGAGCCTGTGTTCCTAAATAAGACAAGTGCTCGGGCACTGGGGGAGGGCCTGGCACACAAGTCCTCACTTCCACTGAAGTGCCAGCCACTGCCCAGCCCCAGGCCCCTTCCTCGCGCTGTGCCCTGCTTGCTGGGTGAGTGCGAAGGCTGCTCAGATGCTGGCCTCTATCCTTGCTGGCTGTTAGAGAGAGGAGCATGCATCCCTCAGACAGACTGTACACACCGGCCTGCCTGTCCCTGCTTCTGCCCTTGGGCCAGGCAGGCCACAGAAGCCAGCAGGCAGCTTCCAGAACCTCAGCTTGGACCCACTGAGCTGCTACCCCTCATCCGATCTGAGAAGACAGAACTGGACTGCACTAGTGTCTCCAGCAGTGCTGGGGTGGTGGTGGATGGCCGCACGTGAGAGTGCCCGAGCTGTGGGGACGCCTCCTTCCTGCTGGGTCACCTGCGCTGGGGCTGCCATTCCTGCCAAACGTGGGTCCCTTGGGCAGACAGGGTATGGAAGGTGCTGAATCAGCTTTAAGTGGCAGCTGGCCCCTGGGGCCACAGGTCCAGCAACCTTGGGGCAGTTGCCAGAGGGGCCAGGCCAGGCCCCCTGGCCTTCCGGAGTGCTGTCTGCGTTTGGACCTCTTGTGTGTCCTGCTTGGTTGGGCTCCAGCAATGCCGAGAAGGCAGAGCCACAGAGTGGCACCAGCCCCGCTGCACACAGGAAGCAGAGACAGACTTTTTCACAGAACGTGGCGGCTCTGCCACGGGAGTGGACCAGCTGGCCATCTTCCTTGCCCACGTGTTCCTGCTGACCAAGCAGAGATTCCGCCTGGAACGTGGGATCTCAGGAGGCAGTGTGGATCGGCTCTCCTATTCTAGAGGCAGGCTGAGGCCCAGGAGAGGCGGGTCCCGGTGGCCAGGAATGCCTGGGGTCATCCACACAGTCCCTTGGATGGCACTGCAGGAAGCCCACCCGCAGCCTTCACCCCTGCTCGGTGTCTTTCAGCTCCTGGGCTTTGTCTATGGCTGCTATGTGGTTAGCGTGTTCACAGAAGAAGAAGACAGCTGTGAGTGTGCTTCCCCTACAGCCTGCCTGTCACACCTCCAGGTCCCAGGCTGTAGTGACAGCCTGGGGTTCCCGCACCTCACCCCCTGCCGCCATCCAGACCTAAGGGCTTCTGTCTGGAGGAGCCAGGCCCACAATTGCCCCAGAAGGAAGAGCCAAATCCATGGGGCACAGGCCACCTCAGGCCTCAGTGCCAGGCGGCCCCATGCAGAATCTCCTTCCCTTCCCTTGAGCCAATGACGTGACCATTCTCTGGAGACCTCGTGGGGCCTCTGACCTTGAGTGGTCTCACCAGAAGACCCTGCAGAGAAGGAACAAAGTGGGCTGGGCTGGGGCTGACACCCGGGGCAGGGCCCTCCCCAGTGTTGGAATCCAAGTGTAGGGCGAATTTGTCCCTGGGAGTTGGGTCACGCAGTCAGCAAGCCACACGCTTAGGTGGCATCCTATACAGAGACTATGGCTTGATTCCTGAGGCCAGGGTGTGCCTACAGTTGTGCTTCAATTTCTCGGAGCCATCAGACAGTGGTGGGGAGGAAGCCAAAAGGGCCCCACTTGCCAACTGAATTAAGACCCCAGGACCAGGGCTCTGCCCAGAAAGCCCAGGCAGCACGGGCGGTGATGGCCTCCAGGGTGAACTCCAGTCTGAGGTGATGGGAGTGGTGTGGGTGCCCTGCCTGGGGCCAGGCTGTCTTCCCGGGCTGAGCCCCTGCCCGTCCAGGTCTTCTAGCCAGCTGGCTGGGCACTGCCTGCCCCAGGGCCTTCGGTCACTTCCGCATCGCCTGCTGTCACCTTTCCCATCGTTTGGGCTTTATGTGGGTCTTGATTTCTTTCAGTTGATTTCATTGGTGGATTTGATCCTTTCCCTCTGTACCATGTCAATGAAAAGCCGTCCAGCCTTTTGTCCAAGCAGGTGCATTTGTAAGTATGGCCTACCGAGCCAGTCAACAGGTGCTCAGAGCACGAGGCTCCTCTCCTTCCAGGGCCTCAGCAGGCATCAGTCCACCCACCCACCCACCGCTCACCCTCCCTTCCGACAGTCAGCTTCACGTCCATCTCGGTTAAGTGCCCAGTACAGCACCTCTAGGACTAAGCGCCACTTTCTGACACATCTGTGGCAGTCAGGTCCTGAGTTGGCTGTGGGGAGACAAGTGCTGGAGGCAGGAAAGGACACTGCTAGTGTCATCTTTGGAGAGTTTTGTGTTTTACTGAAAAGACGGTCTACAGCTTTCCAGGCCTCAGGCCTGGGACAAGTGCCGGGCTCTAGCCTGGCCCCTCCCCCAGGGAGCTGCCGTCCATAGAGAAGTCCGGGGCTCCCTTGGTGAGGCTGCCCAGAACCCTCATGTGGCTCTCAGCTGCCCTCTTGAGCCTGAAAGTCAAGGCCCACCGTGGCCCAGGGACGTCAGAGGAGTAGGAACCCAGTTCCCAGGGCAGATGAGGAAAGGAAGCCTCGGGTGGAGCTGGCCTCACGAGGGCCCCTTGCCTGGGCGTCACCAGGCCTGACCCCTTGGGGTTTGCCTGGATGCTGGGTTGCATCTGGCCGTGGTGACCAAGGCTGAGGGGACAGACCTGGGGGAGTGTCCCAGCTAGGGGGAGTCTGAGTAAGCACAAGAACCCAAAGTTAAGTTCTCCTTCCCAGCCCCATAGCCCAGACTCTATTGGGGGACCTGTGGCCAGAGCCATAGCAGGAGACAGGGTCTTTCCTGTCCTGGGCACCTGCCCTGGCTGCCGACCCTTCTGTTTGTGGGTTTTGTGGCACTTGGATTTCAAGCCCTTGACGGGGAGGATAAGGGGCAGCGGGCAGTTTCTTCCCCCATCCCCTTCTCTGACCCCCTTCTCCCCCACAGGCCTGCATAGGTGAAGAGGCCCTGAGCCTGTTCCTGTGACTTGACCTCAACCATGAGACAGTGAGGAGGAGGGCCTGGGGCACTGAAGACAGGCTCCTTTCCACCCGGTGTCTGCCCAGCTACACCAGGGACAGCGGCCTGGGTGCCAGTGTTGGGATGGATGACTGTGAACGAGTTTGTAATTTCTGTTTTCTGAAAAAAAAATTAGTAAGGCAAGACACAAAAGAAAAATGTAAATAAGAAAATTGCATGCCCAGGCTCCTGGCTGGGCTTTCATCTTCATCCCAGCCTGGATGTTTTCTGAGGGCCCTTCTCCATTGCCCTGCCCTAGGGCAGCTGGACCTGCAGGCTGAGCCCCTGCTGCCAGGGGACGGAGAGTTCATGGGGGCAGAGAGATGGGAAGCTGAAACCACACCAGGAGGTCCATGGAAGCCACTGTGACCCCTTGAGCAGTGGGCTTCAACGACTTGGAATAAATACCTCTTTCTGCCTTACCTGCAGCTCATCTCAGGTGAAGCCCCCTCCCCCTCCCCCACCCCCACCCCGAGGCTGCTGTCCAGGCTAGGGCTGTGCACAGGACAGGCTTCTTCCTGGTGCAAGGGATGGCGCTATTCAGAAAAAGGCACTTTGGGCAGAGTTCTGCAGAATCTTCAAATACCTGCAACCGGGTAAATAAGGACCCTGCTCTCCATTCACTCTTCCCCAGGACAGGGGCTCAGCGGATAATCAGAAGTAGGGTGTATTAGGCATGTGCCTAACACTAGACCCTGCTGAAAATCTGTAGAATCTTGCAGACAGGACAGGAATGGACGGAGCCGCACTCGGGATTGGGTCCCTCTGCTTTATTTATCTTCAGCAAGTATCTAAAAACTAGAGTAAATCCACACCACACAAGCGGGTTGAGGCTGGTCAGTGGTAGATTCTGGTCACTGAGCATCCTTCACAGACTCACTGTGGCTGGGAAGAGGCAGAGGCAGGCTTGGTGCCCTTTTGGTGGCACAGTGCCTGCAAGATACAAAGGAAGTGTCAGCACCCAGTCCCACTGATTGTCAGCCACGTCAGAGGCCTCGGATCCCAGGGAGGCCTGGCTGTCAAATGCTGGGCACGTCCCGGATGCACACTGGCCTTGGCGACCCCTGAGAAGGCGATGGCTCCCAGTCACCAGTACTGAGGTCCCTTCGAAGCTCTGGTTAAACACCTGGGGCCCCAGTCCTCCCTGCTTCCATGACTCTAAAGCCAACCTCCCTGGGCCTGGCCGAGCCCCTGGACGTGACTCCACAGGGCAGGAAGTGCTGCCCAGGCCCTGGTGCCAGCCCATGGCCAAGCACTGGACCTAAGAGTCTTGGGAGGCAGTAGGGCTGGCCAGGGGTGGAGGAGGAAGGAAAGCTGCCAGAGCCTCCTGGCACTGCTATTGGGTGCAGGACTCAGGATCCGGGCTGGCTCAGGTGGCCCTGTGGTGGGGATGCCTGGGGGCAGCTGTGGATGGGGGCCCTGCAGATGGGGCACTGCTGCAGGCTGGGATACAGTCCGCACAGACCAGGTGGCCACAAGGAACGAAAACAACTGACACAGCGCGGTCCGGCACACCTTGCACGTCCTCTCCTGCAGTCGCCGCCGCTGCTCTTCTGCATCCCGGGCTCCTGGGGGCTCAAGAACCAGCTCGCACCCTTAGGTCCTGGGATGGGTTGGCTCCTCCAGGGGCAGGCTGGGACATGAGTGCACCCCCTCTGTGTGACCAATGGGACTGTCAACCAGGCCCACCAGTGGTCTCTGCTCGCCCCACTTGCCCAGGATGGAGGAGGGCAGTTAAACCTGGCCCCAGCCCCCAGGTGGGTCCCTGGCTGCACCTGGCTCCCTGGTTTCTCTGGGTTCTCTGGCACATCCAGCTGGATCTCTTCTCTGGGCACCGGAAGCTCAGGGTCTCTGTGAGCAGGACCTGTGCACAGTGAGGAATGGACTTGAGCTCAGAGACAGGCCTGGAAGCCAGGAAGATCTGGGGCTGCCCCAGAGGGCAGGCCCGCCTGATTGAAGTGGTAAGTCTAAGGCCAGAGGCTGACACAGGGGCACCAAACAAGCTGCCCTTCCAGGACTTTCTGCACATTCGTTAGGCAGTGGCCACAGATGGTGCACGCTGGGCACTGTCGGCAAGGAGAGGTGGGAGGCAGGAAAAGTCCAGAGGAGTGAAGATACCTCCTGCCCTCCATTTTCTTCCTCAAGCAGGTCAGCCACTGGCTGCAATGAGGAGATGCTCAGTACATTTGGCACTGCTCCATGCTGACCACTCCTGGTGGCCAGGGAAGGGCAGAGGTTCAGGTACGGGGGGAAGGTGTGTGGCCTGCCAGGGAACTCCATCCACACTTCGTGGAGTCCATACTCTGCGGGGGCCGTGATGGTCAGACCCCCTTTGCCTGGGAAAGCCACATTCTCAGACTCAACCAGTCACAGGGTAGGACAGTGACCCTGACCGTCGTGGTCGCTGTGGACAGAAAGCATCCCACAGACCCATGCAGTCCCTAGAGGGGGCAGGGGCTGGCACGGTTACCCCACAGACCAGAATCAGGCTCAAGGCAAAAGGATAGTTGCCCACGGCCACAGAGTTGGCAAGTTGGGATGGATCTGAATGCAGGAGTCCATAGGCCCCGGTGATCCTCAGAACGCTTGAAAGCCATTTCCTCCATACCCCTGGCTTAATCTGCTTATAGTGGCAGCTTTCAGAAGCCATGGCACCCGCAGAGGCCGCCCAGCGCCCATGGCAGCCACTGGCAGGCCTGGCCTGAGCCTTATGCGTGGGCACAGCCCTCAGTTTCCCAGCTGTCCTGTGGGTGGGGACAGGTCTAGGGCTCTCACCTGAGGGTGCTCAGGGGCCGTATGCTCTGGATCTTCCCATCGGTCCTGGTAGGAGGACAGTTGTACTTATGAAAAGGGTGGGTCACTACCCACCCGAGCCCTGTCCTGTAGTGTACCCAGTGCCTTTCCCAGGGTCATCACCAGTACACGTGGGGAACCTCCTAAAGTTGACCCCAGTCCAGCCAGTGGCTGCAGATGGCTCACCAGGAGCTGAGCAGGGGCACAGGCCTCCTGGACACGGGTGGATAAAGCCCCTTCCTTTGGACCAGAGCAGGAAACGGCCCCTGGAGACCAGACCTGGAGTCTCAGGCTGTCAGAGACCCACCATCAAGCCCAGGCCCAGCCAGCCTTTGTGACTGGCTTTCACCTTCTGCCCCCAAGGCTCCACTATGCCCTGAGGCAGCAGTGGGCCCCCCACCTTATCATTTTGTAGGTACATGCTTGTGTCTAAGGCAAACGACAGCAGAGCCGGCTGCATTCCAGGAGAGCGGAACCTTCTGGCATTCACGTTGTTTAGAGTATGTGGTGGGAGGGCCTGGGGAGCCCTTTCACCCCCATCACTGCCCCACCAAGGAGGACTCCTATGGGGAGGGAGACCTGGTTGGAGAGGTCAGCACGTCCCTCAGCTCTGTCCCCCATAGCTTTCTTGTGAGCTACAAGAGCCCCTGCCGAGGCTCCATGCGTGCAGCCGGGCTGGCCAGCAGCAGACAGCCAGCGTGCTGTGGCCACAGAGCCCCTTTTAACATGGTTCCCGACAGTTGAGCTGCTGGCCCTCCTTACCCAGGGTTCAGCCTGGCCTCTTTCCACACAGCTCCCAGGAGAGCGAGGACTGGCTCTCCAGGCCCTACTGGTGACAACTCCCGCCAAGCAGGTTTCCTGCCTGTCCCTCAGCCAGGAAGGGATGGACACACGGGCACAGGCTCTGGTCCTGGGCAAAGAGACTCACAAGCACGCGGACTGCAGGGCCACCACCACGTCAGCAGACCCCACACATTACGACCACACAGGGCCAGAGTGAGGCCACCGCTCACACAGCCGGCTTCCCAGGTGGCCCTCAGGGAAGGCACCAGAACAGAGCAGGAAAGGGTGGCAGGGGTGGGCACAGCTCTTGGGTTGAAGGTCGGGAAGGGTGCCTGGCCCAGCACAGGAGGACCCCAGGACTCACCGGTGTGGAAGAAGCCAGTAGCAGCCGGCAGCTCAGGTGGAACCCTGGTATCTGGTGGCCAGTCATAGAAGGAGGCCAGGCGCAGCTCCTCTGAGCTCGTCTCTGGGAAGGCAGGTCCCGTGGGAGAGTCAGCCCTGCCCCCCGCTCCTCCTCCTCTTCCTCTGTGGGGGGGGGGCCGCAGCTGGCCCAGGATCTGCCCGTCCACACTGTCCTGGCTCTCCTGCCTGGGGCTATGATGGGCTCCGGAAGGGCTCAGCTTTGCCCCACAGCCTTGGCACTTAGCCTTGCCCTTGGGCACCATTGGGAGAACCTGAGCTCTGAGCAGGTCTGCAGTAGAGAATGAGGTTGAGCCTCAGGAGTCCCCACCCTGGGGTCCTCTCTGAGAGCGGTGGTAGCCCCCACTCTTAACTGACAGCAGATGGGGGCAGGCAGCGCTCTGCCGCCAGATGCCGGGGTGCGGGAGTGTCAGGGGCCCACCACTTTCTGGAAGGGGTCAGAGGGGCAGCCAGGTCTTGTGCTCTGTGGGGTGTGTCATGGGGCCCCTGGCAGGGGCGGCAGCAAGGGCAGGGGTGGACACAGACCCCACTCTGGTGCAGGAGCGTGGCGTCTCTAGGAGCAGGAAGGCTGGGACATAGGTGTGCTTCTCCGAGCATCCCCTTAGGCTCGTGCTGGCCCTGGCCAGGGCAGGGAGCCGTGGCCAACCATGCTGGTCTGCTCTGGCCCCACATCAAGTGCCAAGTGCAGCTTCTGGAAGCAGGTCACGGGCACTCAGAGGACAGAGCTCCGCGGCCTGTCCGCGGGAGGCGAGGGAATGCTCCGTGACAGGATGCCTCTGGCCACGCAGGGCCTGGTGCTGAGATCTCCCACTTCAGTTTGGGGAAACACATGGTGGGAACTGTCTGCAATTCCAGCCTGTCTAGGTGATGGGACCCCCTGTCCTAGCCTCGGTGGAGTACTGTGGGGACTCCTTGTGGCTGCAGCTGCCCTGGGCCTCAGGCCCCTCCTCGGGGTACTCCTGCCTGTGGGACAGTTGGGAGCTGAGCATGTGGGTAATCTGGCCCTAGGGCTGTGAGGAATCAGAGGTTTGCTCCAGGCCTAACGTCACTGATGGGCCCATAGGCCCTGTCAGATGGGCTCTGCCTTAGGCCTGGTCCTGGGACCCACACTCAGGGCAGGGCCTCCCAGGCTAAGAGAATGGGGAGGAGAAACAGGGGCTCCTGGCTTTAGATGTCTCCTAGGGACTTCTATGGCCATACCCAGTTGGAGCCCAAATGTCCCCAAGGCCAGCCCCTGCTGGCTGCAGCTGGGCCCAGCCTCCAGCAGAGGAATCCATTTCTAGCAGGGCTACCAGGGAGCCCTGAAGAATTCAGCAGGAGTTCACCCCGACTCCACAGAGCAGCGTCCAAGGAGCTCCGAAACCTGAGCTGCAGACTCACCTGGAGGGGCTGACTCAACAGCAGTGTTTGGTTCCCCTAGAGGCCTGCTGGGCACGCAGAGCCTCCTCAACTTCAGGTCCCCTGGACTGGGGGTTGGACAGGCCTGTTGGCCTGTTGATGGAGGACCAACCGTGAGCAGCCGGGCTTGTGGGATGAGCCCCTCAGCCAGGTGTGGATATTTCCATTTCACTGCGTGGGAAGTGTAGTCCCTCAATTCCAGCTGTTACACAGCTGCATGTGGTCACTGGCTATGGTAGGAAACGACAAAGCGGCCACCGTCTACACGGTTGCAGCACTTCCTTCTGAGCACTTCCCTGAGCAAGGGAAACTGAGGCAGGTCCGTGGGGAGCTAGAGTTCCCTCTACTGGGGGAGATGACAGCACAGGGATAGAGACTTGGGGACCTTGGAGGTGAAGGCAGGCCTTAAAGAGGATCCCGAGTGTTCGCAGTCACAGGTGGCTCTGGGGATGGGAAAGAGGAGCTGTCAGGCAGAGGGAACAGCAGACATGGGAGTTGAGATTGGCGGCGAGGCGCTGAAGAAAGTCAGGCTGCAGTTACTACACAGCAGGGCTTGGGGGCGGTGTGGAGCATGGCTGCACCACACCAGGAGGGAGCTCTTCTCCCTTGCTGGGCTCAGCAGGACCCCTCTTGGATGGCAGGCCGGGTGCATGGAATCCTGGGGTGGTGGGTGGTGGCAATCAGATCCTACCAACGTCTTCTTTGCTGATGGGACAGGTGGTTTGCTAGCCCCTGCTCTGACCCCTCGGGGCCGGTCCTTCTGTCCAGTATGTGACATTGATCTTAGATGCCGGCCTTGGAAACTGGAAGTCACTAGGTTGACACCAGTGGCTCACAACTATGCTCTTAACTACTTGGGAAGCTGAGAGTTGAAGGACTGTGGAGGATAGGCTGGGGAAATGGTCATAAAAATCTCTTCTGGGCTGGGAATGTGGCCTAGTGGTAGAGTGCTTGCCAGAGTGAAGCCCTGGGTCTGATTCCTCAGTACCACATACACAGAAAAAAAAGCCAGAAGTGGCACTGTGGCTCAAGTGGTGGAGTACTCACTTTGAGCAAAGAGAGGCTCAGGGACAGTGCCCCAGGACTGGCAAAAAAAAAATAAATAAATAAAACAACCCCAAACCACAAAACAAAACCTTCTGAACCCATAGCTGGGCTCAAGGATGCATGCCTGCCGTGCTGTCCTAAGCTGAGCACCAAAGCGTGTTTCAGGCCAGCCCAGGTAGAAAAGCCTGCAAGACTCAGTGGAGGGATGCAATGGTGTGTGATCCTAGTGACTACAGGAGTCATAGAATAATGGATTGGTATCTAGGAATGGGCCTGAGCAGGAAGGGAGACCCTACCTTAAATACACCCAGTAAAAATAGAGCTGGAGGCATGTGTCAAGGGAAGAAAGCAGACTCAGTAGGAGGTCCTGCGTTCAAACTCCAGTGATGTCAACACAGAACAAAATACCCACAAAGAATTAGAACACATTTCCATTTCTTTTTAAAGCCTGTCTGTCTGTGGCCTTCTGGTTTCTTTTCTAGCAGTTGTGGGGCTTGAACTCAGCGTCTGGGCACTGTTCCTGAACTCTCGTGCTCAAGGCTAGCACTCTACCACATTTGATCCACAGCTCCACTTCTGGGCTGGCTTTGAACCTCCATCCTCAGACCTCAGCCTCCTAAGTAGGTAGGATTACAGGCGTGAGCCACCACCCCCGGCTTTGTGGCCTTCTGTTAAAGGAGCCACAGGAAAAGAAGACAAGGCCAGCGTCTTGCATCCCCAGAGCTGGCAGACCAGGGACATCACCTGGGCTTTAAATGACCCCTTCCTGAGGAACCAAAGGGGCTTCCGGTGGCTGCTTGGGCACGGGAGGATGCAGGAGGCCAGGAAGGCTGAAGGGCTGGGCAGGCTGTGCAGCTCGCAACTCAGACCAGGGGAATGTGACCAAGTGGTGGGGAGAGTCCTGGCGTGGGGCAGTGGGCCATGGGAGCTGTGGTGGGGAGGGTGCGGTGGGCGGGGCCAGGCCGTGGTGGGGAGGGTGCGGTGGGCGGGGCCAGGCCGTGGTGGGGAGGGTGCGGTGGGCGGGGCCAGGCCGTGGTGGGGAGGGTCGAGGGTGGAGGGTGCGGTGGGCGGGGCCAGGCCGTGGTGGGGAGGGTGCGGTGGGCGGGGCCAGGCCGTGGTGGGAGGACGTTGTGGGGGGGGCGGGGATCCGCGCGGCTCGGCGGCCCTCCACGCACAAGAGGGCCCGGCGCGGCCGCGGCTCCGCAGTGCGTCCACCCGGCCCGACGCCGGCCTGGCCCACGCCGCTCCTCGCAGACCTGCCCGGCCGCGTGGGTTTCGCGCAGGCACCAGCTGCCCGGGGGCCCAAGCCCCGAGGGCCGCGCGGGGCCCGCGGCGGCGCCCGCGCCCGCCCCCCACTTCCCGCTCGCGCGCGGTAGCCCCGCCCCGATCTCGTGTGGTCTCGGCTCGCCCCGCCCCTCCGCGAGAGACGCGGACCCCGGCGCGAAATCGGACGCGCCGGGCAGCACTGCGCAGGTGCCCCGGCGGCCGCCCGACGGCGTTCCCGGCCTGCCCCGCGCGCTGACGTCGTGCAGCCTGGCCCCCGCCGCCGCCGCCGCCGCCATTGGAGTCGGCTGTCTCTCCGCGCGTCCGCTCCCAGTCCGCCGCCCGCCGCCCGCCGCCGCCCTCGCGCTCGCAGCCGCCGCCGCCGCCGCCGCCGCCGCGCCTGGCCGCGCCCGCGGAGTGGGCGGCGGGGCCCGGGTCCGCGCGCGCGGCTAGTGAGGCCTGGCCTCGCGGGAGGCCCGAGCCCCGCGCCGGCCCCGCGCCGCGCCGTGGATGAAGCATGTCGGCCACCAGCGTGGACCCTCAGGTAGGGCCGGGCCCGGGCCGGCGGGCGGCGGGCGGCGGGCGGGGCCGCGCCGCCGGAGCCTCTCCCCGCAGTAACTCTGTCTTTCCTTTCCGGGCGGGGTCGCGTCCGCCCGCGCGTCCCGGCCTGCGGCGACGCAGAGAACAAAAGGACCAGACAGCAAAGGTGAGCCGAGTTCCGGGACGCCGGCCGCGGCCGGGCCTGCAGCCGGCACCGCGCTCCTCCTCCCGCCGCCGCGTGACGACGAGGCGCCCCGGGGAGGGCGGGGAGGCCGGCCGGCGGCCAGGCCTCGCCCCGGCGCCTGGAGCCCTGCCATCGCCGGTGGGTGGTCCAGTTGGGCGCGACTCCCGCCCCGGTGCTGGTGCTGCTGTGGTCCACCGTGCTTGGACGTGGGAAAGCCAGCCCCTCACTCAGCGAGCCAGCTCTGACGGCTGGGCGTGGAGAGCGGACGCTGGTCAGGCTGGGTCACGGCCCCTCCCGGCCGAGCATCCCCTTCTTCCATCCCGAGACCCGGTTTCACGACGTGGAGATGGGGCTCCTGCAGACTTGTTGCCTGGCATGTGGGAGCCCTGGATCCCATCCCCAGCGCAAAACAAATTACAGAACCCTATTCTTGCCCCTGCGCTTGTCAATCTCCCACCAAGCTGTGCTGTGTCCTCGTTAAGAATGTAACTTAAATTGCTGAAAGTTCTGCGTTACCGTTGTCACTAGGTATGAGCATCGGCTCTTAATGGATTATGCCCATTTTAAAATACAGTCATAATTTATGCTAGAAATTTTGATGAAAAATGGACCTTCGTAATTTCCAACTTTTAAAACTTGATAATATTTTGCAACTTCTTGTTCTAGTACAAAATGGTTCTTTGCATCAGAAGGACACAGTACATGACAATGACTTTGAGCCCTACCTTTCTGGACAGTCCAATCCGGTGAGTTTGTTAGCATATTTTATTTTTGAAACTAATTGTAACACCTTTACTGTCATATTCTTGATTTTTTTAAATCCTAATCAAGGAAGAAGCAGGCCATAAAATATTAGAAGTGATAGAATGCCCTTAAAGACTTGCTTGGAACACTTCCGGCTTGGCCTAGGCCTGAATGTGATATGCAGACGGGTTTCTCCCTGAGGAAGTAACACCCTTTGGCACTAGGGTGCAGGCAGGGTCTTGGTGATAACCCTTCTTTGTGGGTCCATGATTTAGTTTCTTTTACAGACTGCAGGTGTGCACAGTCCTAATGGGTTCTGGCTTGTTGCTTTTGGCCCTAAAGAGAATTGTGGGACAAGGTCAGCTAAGCCCTGGATGGTGGGACAAGTCAAAGCTTCTGGTAGTTCAGAGTTTCTCAGTCTTGGCCCTGGGCACATCTGGACATTGTATTGGCTATCCTGTCCACTGGATGATGTTTATCATCCTCCACAACCCCCCAATCATGTGGCTTGAAGTAAGGGCCTTGGGGACTGTTCCCGAATTCTTCTGATCAAGGCTAGCACTCTACCGCTTTGAGCCACAGCTTCACTTCTGGTTTTCTTCTTTTGTTCGTTTTATTTTTGTTTTATTTTTGTTTTTGCCAGTCCTGGGGCTTGAACTCAGGGCCTGAGCTTTCTCAAGGCTAGCACTCTACCACTTGAAGCACAGCACCACTTCTGGCTTTTTCTGTGTATATGGTATTGAGGAACCAAACCCAGATCTTCATGCATGCTAGGCAAGCACTTTACCACCAGGCCAAACTCCCAGCCTCCTCCTTCACTTTTAATCACTAGATTTCATGAGCACTTTCCCCCAACCTTAGGCATCCATCCCCACCTGAGTTCTGATAGTGCAGCTGTTTCTTGGGACAGAATTTTCTTGGGTCAGAATCTTGAGCAGTTGGGAACTATGATTTAACCTAACTATCTGCAGCTTTAAAGTGTATTGTATGGGGCCGGGAGTTTGGCCTAGTGGTTAAAGTGCTTGCCTAGCATGCACGAAGACCCGGGTTCGATTCCTTGGTACCACATACATGGAAAAAAGCCGGAAGTGGTGCTGAGGCTCAAATGGTAGAGCTCTAGCCTTGAGAAAGTCCAAGGACAGTGCTCAAGCCCTGAGCTCAAGCCCAGGACTGGCAATAAAAAAAAAAATAAATAAAGTGTATTGTATGTATTTACTTTAGAATGAAGCAAGACTTTGCCTTGTTCCTCTGCTAGACTGAAAGAGTGTCTGCCTATTTTGTTGTTCTGTTTTTGCTTATCTGCCCTTTTCAAAAGACCTTAGTACTGGACTCTTATCAACAGCTTAGGAGCCTGAGAAGTGATGTGTGGGAGGGATTCTTGATCCACCCCACTGGCTTGGCTGCTCTTGAGAATCTGTTCCTCTGGACAGGGCAGGGCATCTCAGAACCCACCTACTATTCTCAGCCACAGACCCTTGACCCAGGTAATGGCAAGAAGTTAAATGTATGTATTCATTTATTTTTTTGCACTGGTCCTGGGGGATTGTCCTTGAGCTTTCTCAAAGCTAGTGCTTTATCACTTGAGCCACAGCACCACTTCTGACTTTTCTGTGTACGTAGTACCAAGGAATTGAACCCAGGGTGTCGTGCATGCTAGGTAAGCACTCTGCCCCAGGCCACACTCCCAGCCCAAATTTATTTTTTAAAATATCAGATTTTTTTTCCTTAGGGCAGTATCATGTACCAAATTGTAACTAAAGTGATGAGAAGGAGGTTAAGTCACTGCACATGGAATGTATTTTCATAAAGTGGGAGTACTGGTGTTCTTAAAATGGGACGATTGTTTTCTGCTATCAGTGTTGTTTCACTCTTGGAGAAGCCATAGAAAAAGAAATGTGTAGCTTTAAAAATGGCCTCTTTGTGTTCACTGTGTTACAATGTGCACTTCTGAGCAAGGTGATTAATCAGCACATTAAGAGTCACTCTGTTCTCTCAGTGACTGATAGAAGACTTTCTTTTCTTTTTGCCACTCCTGGGCTTGAGCTCAGGGCCTGAGCACTGTCCTTGGACTTTCTCAAGGCTAGAGCTCTACCACTTGAGCCTCAGCACCACTTCTGGCTTTTTTTTCTATGTATGTGGTACCAAGAATTGAACTTGGGTCTTTCTAGAGTAGCAAACTTTGAGAGATAGGAAGTGTACAATCTTCAGTCTTCACTTGTATTTACAAGTGAAGCAACTGGAGACCCTTGAGACTGTAGCTTGCCAAGGTAGAGGAGCAGAACTTGTGACCATTCAACTGATGCGTGACTGGTTGTCTTGGAAGTAATGTCTACCTTCCTGCCTGGAATTCTCCTTTTACTATTTCGGTTCTGGTTATTATGTCTAGGTTTGGATCCTTCAGATGGAGTGAAGTGTTCTCCAGTTTTCAGATGACAGTTGCGCTGTGGTGTCCAGCTAGAAGAGAGGCATTTGTGGTTGGTAACAGTAATGTTAGAATATGATTGGTGATCAGAGTACCTTGTGGAATCCTGTATATGTGTGTGCCTGTGTGTGTGCGTGCGCGCGCTGCAATGTTTGGAGTTCACAGTTCTGTCACTTGACTTCCATGAAGCATGCCATAGAGATGGCAGCTGAGAAGGTAGTGAACAAGCCTCCGCCCTTGTTTGGAATCCTTACGTGGTTCGTAGTGCCCGTGTGTTGGAGGTCGCTGTGAAGGCAGCGTGATCTTTGGAATCGGCCTGCTGTGTGCTGTTAGGTAAATGGTACTTCTTGTGGGCTTTGGTGGTGGTGTGCCTCAAACAGATTCAGACTTCCTGCTGTGGATCTGGTGTTCCTTGTTGCTGCTGCGGCAGCTTCATGACCCCTTGTGATCTGAGATGTATGTTGACAAACCTTCCTGGAAGTGAGGGAGTTGAGAAAGTATGCCTGAATGGCTGTGAGTTGGGTATCCTTATCCTGGTTTATTTTTCAAGGCTTCTTACGTCAAGCCTCCTGTTTTCCAGGAAGCAAGGGGCTTACCTTACAGAGGAGGTCCTACCACCGTTGAGTGATGACGGAGTTAAGAACGGTTGACACTAACCCCTGGCCTTCTCATCTTCTGATGAGCTGGAGGGATTTCCCATCATAGTTGCTTCAGTGGAAGAATGCAGTGGGTTTTTACCTGCTTCCTGATTGGCAGGTTGCTGAGAAAGCTGCAGAAATTCAATGTCAGAAACTGCTGTGTCTTCTTATTGACCATCTAGCTGGCCAAAACCGCAGCCTCAGGACCAACCAACATGAAAATGGCCGTCAGAGTAAGCATCTGGTTAGTGCTTGAGCCTTTCTTGTACCTTTGTTCTCAGGACTTGTGAAACAGCATAGTAACCCTGGCGCGAGTGACTCACTGAGCACTTCCCAGACACCCCTGTCCCTTGGATACGGCTCAGCATTGCTCTGGATGCTTTCTTCTTTCATGATTTAATTATATTTCGTCAGTCCTAGGGCTTGAACTCAAGGACTGGGCACTGTCCTTGGGTTGTCTTAAGGCTAGCACTCTACCACTTGAGCCACAGTACCACTTCTGGCTTTTTCTGTATTTGTAGTGTAGGACTTTGTGCTTGCTACGCAGGCACTCTACCACTAGACCAAACTCCTGGCCCCTTCTTTCTTGCTTTGGTTTGGTGACATGCCTGCTTCTCAGCCTGCTCCAAACATGTGGGTCAGTGTTTCTTCATCCAAATTGTTCCCTTAGAAACATCAGTAGAGAAAGTTAAGAGTTTCTTCTGCTGGTTATATAGCTCTAATCATTTAGAATGGTATCATCCTTCCTCCTCTCTCTCTCCCTTTTTTTGTCTCTTAAGGTAATTAAACTTGAATAATCACAGAAAAATTGCTCTTAATTCTAGAATAGGTTTATGAGTTCAGTATGTTCATTAATTTGTATTCCAAATGATGTAAAAATTATGGCCACTGGTTTAACATTCCCTTTTTTTTTTTTCCTTTAGAGTGTGTGTTTATTATTGTTTAATTTGTGAAATGGGGGCTTAAGAGTTTGAAGTTAGTTTCTTCTGTTGGGGGCATTGATTTCTTCCTGGAAGATGTGTTAGCCTCTTCTGGTGGTGGTGTCATACCCAGGGCTGTGGTAGACGTCTTGAATGTGGAGCCAGCCACCAGTGACTGGCGCCTGTATGCCTAGCTATTTAGGAGGTTAACACCTGGAGGATCTGGGTTTGAAACCAGCTGGGGCAGAAAAGTCTGAAAGACTCCCTCTTGAAGTGATAAGAAAAATGCCAGTCTTGATGTGTGGTGTGAGTGGTAGAATACCAGTTGAGAGCAAGAAATCTGAGCAGAGTGTGACCAATATTCTTCACTCCCCCCCCCCCCCCGAAAAAAAAAAGTCAGTGTTCGCTCTGGTGTCGGGATGAGGTCTTGAGTGCACTCAGGTTATTCAGGAGCAAGCTTTGGATTTGTTAACTTTATTTAGCTGTGTCCTTGACAAATAAGCCTGCATATTGGTGTCTTAGTGGAGCCCAAAGCTATGAAGAGACTGGGTCACAGCCTGGCCCACCTCAGGCCCTCAGAAGTATATAGGATCAGTGAGCTTGTGCTCTACCTTTACAAGCAGCCTCCTGTCGTTCAGAGCACATGGAGGTAAGTGCTGTTGGTTTAGACAGGCCTGGGAACCACGTCCCTCCCTGGGGAGGCTTGTAGCTTGAGCCTCGCCCGAGCATACATAGTTGTAGAGACAGATCCTGAAGAATCAGGGATTCCAAGATCCGTGTGGGGCTCTGGTTGAGGTTGTGCTTAAACTTGAATTGCTGAGTGGTGTTTATAGACAGCAAAGGCAGAGAGACAGATGGACTCCCCCTGTAGCATGGCTGAGAATCTAGTGGACCAGTTACAACTCGGTGGCCAGTTCTGTGCCTTGTTTTATGAACATTTCAGGTGGACTAGAGTGTCATACCACCAAGTTCTCTCTCCCTCTGCCTACCCTAGAGTACTGAGGTGACTCAGCTGCTGAATGTGGTAGGGCTGCCATGTTTGGCCCTGCATTCATGAACACGCCTGTGACACCCTCCACGGAGCAGCACCCACCCAGACCCTGTTCCCTTTTCTCCTTTCGGGCTGACCTTGAAGGCTTCAAGGGAAAATAAGCTCATGATTCTTTTAAGAAAAGGTCTGGGGAGTTGACAGAGTCCTATTTGAGGAATCTCAAAGGCTTCGTTTCAGGGAAATGTGGTTCTGAAATGCTCCGCCCATAGCAGGACCTTCTTGCCCTGCGTGTTCATCCTTCCAGCCTCCTGTCCTGCACAGCGTGGCACTCTACAGGAAGTCACCTTCATTCC
This sequence comes from Megascapheus bottae, assembly GCF_031878675.1. Classification (NCBI taxonomy): domain Eukaryota; kingdom Metazoa; phylum Chordata; class Mammalia; order Rodentia; family Geomyidae; genus Megascapheus; species Megascapheus bottae. Next base: position 48,694,909 of record NC_143526.1, read on the forward strand.
CTCAGGCAAATGTGTGGGGCGGGCCCAGTTTTGACAAGAAGACATTGTCTTAAAGCTGCGGACCCAGAGTCCTCTTTTTTTCTTCTGGTCCGGTCATGGGGCTTGAACACGCCAGGATGCTATTCCTGAGCTCTTTTGCTCAAGGCCTTGTGCTCTACCACGTTGAACCACAGCATCACTTCCAGCTTTCTGGTGGTTAATTGAAGGAGACAAGAGTGTTCTGAGTACCTAGGATTACAGATGTGAGCCACTGGCACCCTCAGAGACCTCTTAAGATGGCACCTAGGCATTCCCTCCTCCTCCAGGACATTGTTGGTGCTTATGGTCCAGCCACTTTAGAGCCTGCTGTCATGTAGACAGGGAAGGCCCCCAAGTGAGGATCCACTGTGCCAGAGTGGAGTTCTTACCTTGAGAAACTTGCTAAAGCCAAGGTGCAGAAAGGATGTGCTGCTAGGCCCACTCTGAGAGCCCAGGATTGTGCCCAGAAGACAATGGGAACATGAGGGGCAGATTCCCGACTCAGAGGTGGAGCAGCCACAGGACAGATGGGGGGAGGGGCTCCTGGAATGTCCCTCAAGAGAGACAAGGAGCTCTGAGTGCAGTTCTCCCTGATGGTTGAGCCGGAGCCTCCTGCCCTGCCCGTCCGGGTTGTATCAGAAGCGTCTCCGTGTCTCTCAAGCCGTTTTCCTTCCGCTAGTTGCCGCTCCATGGTGGTCGCTGTTAGTGCTGCTGCTGTCGTGGTTGATCCCTCTCAGGAGGTCAAAGGCCTTGAGCAGTTCCGCCGTGGCTCCGCTGTTGTTTAGCCTGTGGGGTGTTGGCCATGGGTACGTTGAGATAACAGCCTGAGCTGTCCATCACAGATCTCTTGGGCTTTGATTTTGTTACAGTATTTGCGAACTTGGCTTTCCTCAAAGAAGAACCAGCTCTGCTTTGTGCCAGGCTTGTTGACACTCTGCCTCTGTGAGAGGGGGCTGGCGAGCGTGGTGTCTTCCTGGGTGACCCCTCACTTGTCATCTGTTTGTTTCCACAGAGTAACAGCTATCCCTCGATGAGTGACCCCTACCTGTCCAACTACTACCCACCATCCATGGGATTTTCTTACTCCCTCAACGAGGCGCCATGGTCCACAGCAGGGGATCCTCCCATCCCATACCTCACCACCTACGGACAGCTGAGCAACGGAGACCATCACTTCATGCATGATGCTGTGTTTGGACAGCCTGGGGGTCTGGGGAACAATCTCTACCAGCACAGGTTTAACTTTTTCCCAGAAAACCCTGCATTTTCAGCATGGGGAACAAGTGGTTCTCAAGGGCAGCAAACTCAGAGCTCAGCATATGGAAGCAGTTACACCTACCCACCAAGCTCCCTGGGTGGCACGGTGGTGGAGGGGCAGACACCAAGCTCCCTGGGTGGTACGGTGGTGGAGGGACAGACAGGATTTCACAGTGAGACCCTCAACAAGGCCCCCGGGATGAACAGCGTCGAGCAGGGCATGGTTGGCCTGAAGATCGGAGACGTGACCACCTCTGCAGTCAAGACGGTGGGCTCTGTGGTCAACAGCGTAGCACTGACAGGTGTTCTTTCAGGAAACAGTGGGGCAAACGTCAACCTGCCGGTTTCAAAGCCGACCTCATGGGCAGCCATTGCTAGCAAGCCTGCGAAACCACAGCCTAAAATGAAAGCCAAGAGTGGGCCTGTGCTGGGGGGCGCACTGCCTCCTCCACCCATCAAGCATAACATGGACATTGGCACCTGGGATAACAAGGGGCCCATGCCGAAGGCCCCGGCCCCCCAGGCCGTCCCACAGCCCCAGCAGGCTGCTCAGGCTCTCTCGGCTCCTCCTCCCCCTCTGGTCCAGCCACAGTTTCAGAGCCCTCAACAGCCCCCCCAGCCCCGCTGGGGCGCCCCTCGCAACAGAAACATAGCCTTTGGGCAGAGCGGAGTGGGCAGCAGTGATAACAGCTCTCCTGGGAATGTCCAGCCCACTTCTGCCCCCAGTGCAGAGTCCCACCCTGTCCTGGAGAAACTGAAGGCCGCCCACAGCTATAACCCTAAAGAGTTTGACTGGAATCTCAAGAGCGGACGAGTGTTCATCATAAAGAGCTACTCGGAGGATGACATCCACCGCTCCATCAAGTACTCCATCTGGTGTAGCACAGAGCACGGCAACAAGCGCCTGGATAGCGCCTTCCGTGCCATGACCAGCAAGGGGCCTGTCTACCTGCTCTTCAGTGTCAACGGGAGCGGGCATTTCTGTGGGGTGGCTGAGATGAAGTCCCCCGTGGACTACGGCACCAGTGCCGGGGTCTGGTCTCAGGACAAGTGGAAAGGCAAGTTTGACGTGAAGTGGATTTTTGTCAAGGATGTGCCCAATAGCCAGCTGCGGCACATCAGGCTGGAAAACAACGATAACAAGCCTGTTACTAACTCGCGTGACACCCAGGAGGTGCCCTTGGAGAAGGCACGGCACGTGCTGAAGGTCATCGCCTCCTACCGGCACACCACCTCCATCTTCGATGACTTCTCTCACTATGAGAAGCGCCAGGAGGAGGAGGAGGTGGTACGCAAGGTGAGCTGTGTCTCGGGGTCTTCCTGGCTCTGTGCTCACCAGGTAACCTGAGCAGCCAGAGCAGCGAGGAGTGATGGGAGTTGCTGGTGATCCGTCAGAGGCAGGGCCAGCCGGCTTTGGGCAGTGCTGGTCCAGAGGGCAATGGGCAGGACCTTCACTCTTTCCCCTCACCTTCACTGGAAGGTCAGCAGTGCCACTGGAGTGACGTCATCAGTAGCTTCTGATGACTTCTCGAGTGTTTGGGGAACGTGGGACACTGAACACATTTCTGCATCAAGAGCTTGAGGGGAGTTGGCTTTTTTTATTTTTTTGCCAGGGCCTTGGACACTTTTTGCTCAAGACTAGTGTTCTGCCACTTGAGCCACAGTACCACTTCCGGCTTTTTCTGTGTATATGGTACTGAGGAATTTGAACCCTAGGGCTTTGTGCATCAAGTACCACCGTCACCGCATACAGCAAAGTAGCGTGGAAAAGAAAGGAACTGAAATGCTGTATTGGCAAGTAAAGCAGCCATGTGTCACTTAGTGAAGGGACCTATTCTGAGGAGTGTTGCTCATGGTTGACATGGTTGTCCTGCCAGCATTATAGAGCGTAGTAGACCTATGGCGTCATAGGAAGGTAGACTCCCCCAGAGCCCCTGCTGTGTACACAGAATAGCGTAAGCGCGGGCTCGACTGCTGCATAGCTGGATTCCAGGGTCAGAGCGAACAGAATTGTTAATGTAACGTAGATCTGGTCTTAAACATCACCAGCTATTTATTTGTGAGCTCATGTTTTCCTTTTAAATAATACATACTGTGTTACCATAGAGTATACTAGGTCTCAAAAGTTGGTAGTGAACTTGGGTATAAAAATCTATCTATCTGTCTCCCACTAATTTGGTTGGTGTGTTTGAAGTTGTAGTGTCCTCTAAAACTTGTGTGAAAACTTGGTCTTAGACAACTGATCCTGGAACCACATGAGGAATTTGGGGCTTCACCCTGCCTCACTGGCCAGCCTGAGGTGAGTCTGGTGAAGGGTCTTGGTGACCCTTCCCTGAGCCATGTCAGCCTGGCCTAAAAATTCAGTGTTGCATTGGAGGTGACAAATGAGAGCTCTGACTTGTGATTAGCTGGTTGTTGACTTTTTAATCGATTATGGTAGTTCCGGTGGAATTGCAGGTATCTTTGTCAACTCAGGGCTGTGTAAAGTGCTGAGGTGGTCTTGAGATGGAGAGGTACCCAGGCTACATGATATCAGTGCCAAAGGAACACTTGATGTTCCTTTCTGTAGCTTCCCTGTTGGTTTATCCCAGGTGTTTGGACTGCAAATTCTGGCTTTTCTGGAGGGAGGGTTAGTATGACTAGTGAGGAGTGTTGGAGAGTCAGTGCTCATTCCTGCAGGCTGTACATAATTCCTGTAGCTGGTGGGGTGGTCAGGACCCTGGCAGTTCCCCAAGGTTCTCTCAGAACCTCATCGGAGAACAGATTCATCTTCTGTTCATCACTAAGAGATCTCCTCTCTCGCTTGCTCATTCTCTCTCTCTCTCTCACTCACTCTTTTTCTTTCCTTCCTTCCTTCCTTCTCATCGAGCTTGACCTCTGGGCCTGGGTGCTGTTGCTGAGCCTGTCAGCTCAAGGGTAGTGCTCTACCCCTAGAGCCACAATGCCACTTCCTGACCTCATCACTTTCAGATGGTCCTGATCTTAACATTCCCTTAGTATCTGTGGGTAGTGTGTGGTTGCAGAGGTGGCAGTGAGGAGGGGCTGCTTATGTTCAGGATATGCTGAGTTCAGTGTTATACTGCAGGTGCTTGAGTCACTTTTCCCGTCATGCCATCCAGCTTCTGCTAAAGGCATGCTGCCTTTCAGTAAATCTCACATTTTTAGCTCGTTACTTAAATGAAGTACAATTTGCTTTTTTACTTTGCCTTCTGGACACCATTTGCTTTGTGGGGGATACACTTTCACAAAATCAAGGCCAGGAAAACACTCTGCATATTGCACAATGATTTCGAAACAGGGGGCAATAATATAGTCCTGACAGTTCCTCTTCATGCATCTACTTTGCTGTGGAATTTAAAGAGTTTTGGGTTTCTGGAATTTATTTTTTGTGCCAGTACTGGGGCTTGAATTCAGGGCCTTAGTTTTTTTTGCTCCAGGATAGCACTCTGCCACTGAAGCCACAATTCTACTTCTGTTTTTTTGCTGAATAACAGAACATGAGAGTCTCCTGGGTCAAACCATGCTTCTCAGATCTCAACCTGTTGGGCACCCAGCATGATTAGGGTTTGAACTCAGGAGCTTATGCTTGCTAGACTGCACTCCACTGTTTGAACCACTGCCCTGGTTATATATAGCTAGAGCCTCAATCAGGCACCAGCAGAGCAGAGTGCTAGGAGAAGCTGGGTATGACAGATATGCAAATGGGACTGTGAACAAGCCAGATTTTCTGTACCTAGAATATAGGAAGACCAGTGTAGTTAACGTAACGTGTTTTCATTTTCCTTGCCCAGATGGAGATTTAAACACAGCTGATTTCTTAGGAAAGTACCAGCAGTCATAGGGAAGTGATGAATCAGTCCCAGGCTAGCAGTTCTTCATTGCTTACAGCGGGGGCAGTTGTGTGTTACATAAGGCTTGCTGCAGACCATGAGGTTCCGGGCCTGACCCAGTCAAGCCTCCAGCCACGGCCAGTGTGTAGAACTGGCACAAAGAAAAAGAATTCTTCTAAGGATGGATGGATGAGCTGTGCTTCCTTTGTCAGCTTTCATTCTCTTTCTTTTGTTTTTTTTTTTTTTTTAACGGAGTGGGTGGGGCTGCTGTCCCGGGGATATTAACTTGGGGCCTGGGCAGTGTCCCTGAGCTCTCATTTTCAAGGCTAGCGCTCTGCTGCTTGAATCACACCTCCATTCTCAGCATTTTAGTAGTTAAGGTAAGAGTCTCACAGCTTCCTGCTCAGGCTCGTTTTGAACTGTGACCTCAGATCTCAGCCTCCTGAATAGCTAGGATTATAGGTGTGTGCCACTGGCACTCAGCTCTTCCCTGTACTTGGAATGTTTGGTTGTTTGCCCCTGGCAGCTGGTCTGCATCTCGGGTGAACATACAGGGTGTGCCTGTAGTCAAGTGGTGTGCTCCACGTTGAGAGCTGCGTTTAGATGGCTTCTAAATCCACTGACCAGAAGCCAGGCCGGCAGTGTGGGAAGAATTGGGTGCAAACTTGTGTGTTGGGCATTCTCTGGAGAAGATTGTCCTCACAGGACTGGTGAGCAAACCTGGAGCCTTGTTCCAGTTAAGACTGCCAGCCCCCATGGCCCTCTCTGGATATGGGGCGCCAGGCAGCCTTGGCTCGGTTTGTCCTTCTGTCCTTCCTTAGCCTTGTGAATCAGATCTTGCTTTTTAGCAAGATGAACAGATGAAGCAACTGGGATATATAAATGAAAGAAAGTACAAGACTGCCCTTTCCAGAAGAAGGTGAGCTGCTGACCATGGGAGGGGACCCATGGCATGGGACCTGGCTTGGAGCACTGTGCCCCACTCTGGTCTGTGGATCAGGCCGTCACCAATACAGAGCCTCAGCAGTGGGGAAGGGAGCATTGCATCTAGGCTAGGACTTTGGGCAGTTTTGGGCAGGTTACCTGCACAGCATAATTGTTCAGCTTTTTAACTGCCCTTCCTTTCCCCCCCACAGGAACGGCAGAATCGAAATAAACAGTAAGAACAAGCTGGTCTTTCTGGTTAACAGACTTTTCAACTGTATGCTTGGTGCTGTCTCAGGCGTCAGCTCTGGCGTGTTGTCCACGTGCGGGTCGAGTGCTTGCATCTTCACCCTTTGTAGTTCATTTTTTTTTGAGATGGATCTGCACTCATTTGTATCTTTTCTATGTATTATAACATTGTAGAACTCACTAATAAAGGACTATTTTTTGTCAGCTTATCAGTCCTAATGTGAAATATAAATATCCTTAAAAACAAAACAAAACACCCAATATAGCCCAAAGATTTTATTTTGGCAGAAATTATGTCCTCATTCTTATATTCGGTCATTTACATTTCTTGCCCCTTTTCTGTATTAGAGCAGCCAGAGCCCATGAGTTGTCATTTAGAATATGCTGGCAGAATTCCACAGTACTGACAGGAAGGTTAGTGGTCAACCCATTTAGCAGGTTTGCCATGTTTGCTCTCTGTTATCCTTCCAAAATGCTAGCCTGCCCCTTGGGTTTTTCTCTTAGAATGGTAGCTTTTAGTTTTCAGATGCAGTGGCCGTGTTGTGCTTTTGGGAAGGCCATCCCTCCATGCATTGCCCTGGCTGAGTGAGCTGCTTCCCGCGCTGCCCTGTCACGTGCTGAGTGCCCAGGACCCCGTTCAGATCCAGCTCAGCATTCAGGCCTTCTTAACCACAGGCCATGTTTAGTTTTTCCCTTTTCCTCACTTGAGAACCCTAAAGCCGTCCTTAGTTTTTACACCATTAATGCTAAGCTTTAAATGTAGGACCTGGTAGTGCAGTGTGATGGATGATGCTGCACCTGTAAGTCTCACCATGTGTCAGTCATTTTTTTTGTTGTTGAATGGCTAAAAGAAAGCAAAACTCAAAAAATCTAGAAAGCGAGTATGTGTCCTGTTTTGTGGAACAAGGCTGTTGAGGATCTCACCACTACCTGGAGCTGGAGCTTCGCATGAAAGTGGTGCTGGCTCCCCACGCCCGCAGATTCTGCACGCTTGCTCTAGAGGACCCTTACCGTCGTAGAGAGCAGATACCGCTGCTATTTACTCCAGAAGACCCTGAGTGGACATTCAGACTTGTATTTAGTGTGTCACCTCCTCAAGCTGTTACAGCCTGTTGGAACCGTGGACGATGCTGGATACCTGTCCTCTAGGAGAATACAAGCCTTAATAAACACACCTGTTTAGCAAGCCTGTGTACTCGTGTGCTTCTCCCACCTTGCTTGTTGCAGCTGCAGTGCTGGGTAGCTGAGCAGGACCAGAGCCCTCGTGGAAATCTGGGAGAGTTAGTGATCTGTAAAAGTACTGAGGGACTTTGAAAGTTCACTCACTACTAAGAATGTGGTCCACCAACACCTTGCTCTGGAGAATTTGCAGGTGCAAAGGTGGACAAATTAGGCAGAAGTAGCCATGTATCATCAGTTGGTCTCCACACTCCCTGACCTCTAGTACGCTCCCCTCTCTGGTGGCAGGTGGTAAAATGTCCCTAACAGTTGCCATGCAAGGTAAAGTTTACCAACAAGAAAAGGTACAGCCGGTGTGAGGTGGCCCACACCTATAATCCTAGCTACTCAGGAGGCTGAGATCTGAGGCTCCAGGTTCAAAGCCAGCCGGGACACAAAAGGACCTGAGACTCTTTCCTCCAATTAACCTCTAGAAAAATGGGAAGTGGGGCTTGGCTCAAGGGTAGAGCCGTAGCCTTGGGCTGAAGAGCTCAGGGACAGTGCCCAGGCCAAGCCCCATGATCCCCGCTCCCCCCCCCCAAAAAAAGTGCTAATCCAGAAGCCCCTCGGCGGCCGTGTTTATTTCCATGCAGCTTCAAGTACAGAATTTTTTTTTTTAGTGTATAGTGTACAAGTGGGATTTCATTGAGATGTTTCCATACATATGGATAATGTACTTCAAATTCAAACTTTTCTTCCATTTTCAAATATGTCTGAAGTACTATGAAGTACTTCAGGATTTTGTTGTAGAAGATGTTTGAAGCTGCCAGTGGTTAAATCCTTTTTTTTGGGGGGGGGGGCTTCTTTAAACGTGAAGTCATGTCCACAAGCATGGTGGTACAGTGCCTGCCTGCCTAGCAGGTCCTGAGCCCAGTTCCCTCCTACATATACAGAAAAGGCCAGAAATGGTGCTGTGGGCTCAAGTGAGAGCTAGCCTTGAGAAAGTCCAAGAACAGTGCTCAGGCCCTGAGTTCAAGCCCCAGGGCTGGCAAAAATAAATCCTGGCCTGTGAACTGTCAGCTAAATCTGGAGTGGTGCCTGTTACAGTAGGTGGCCATCCTGAGAATGTAGAGGAGAAGCCGTGACAGTTGCCATACCATGTCGGGCTTACTCTGGGCCGTGTTGGTTCTTGACTGACCTGTCATGAACAGAGCAATTCTCTGGGGGATTCCTTCCCACCTCCCCTGTGCCAGCCCTGGACCAGTATCTAGTGGGGGGTGGGGGCGCAGAGCTTCTCATGCCCTGGCCCTCAGGAGTCTTGGGTCAAGTATGTCACCACGCCCGCCTCTGCCTCCCACATCCACCCAGGCAGGCCTTCCCTGGGCATGCCAGCATTCTGAACACCTGCTTGTAAGATACCGGGAGACTTGTAATGAGATGCAGCATATGTGATCCCTCTTGCTTTATGAGCTTCCTTGGGGGTTCAGTGCTCAGACCCCTGGCTGGCTGACAGGTTGCTGGCAGAGCTTACAAACTGCACTGGCACGAAGCTGGAAGGCATGTGGAAGAAATACTTGGCTCCAGTACCTGTCTGCAGTGATCTGTCCCTTGGCTTCCTGGTGTCTAGAACTGGACTTTTTACTTGCACAAAGTGGAAAAGCCTCTCCAGCCAGGGCTGTGAACAGCCAGGGCTGTGAGTCACTGTTGTACACTGACTGCAGGAGGCAGACCTCAGGCCATGCCTCTGGGCAGTTCTTGTCTCAGCTATAGGGTAGCGTGAGCACTGAAGGGTCCCCCTAGTACCCCCTAGTACTTACACAACAGCACTGTGCCAGTGAATGACGGGCTGATTGACACTTCATTTTCTGCATCCTCTAGTTGCATTGGGGGGGGACAGTTATTGTTCATGAGGCTTAAACTCAGGGTTTGAGGGCTGTCCCTGAGCTTGTGTGTGTGTGTGTGTGTGTGTGTGTGTGTGTGTGTGTGAGTCATGGGGCTTGAGCTTGCCCTGGGCGCTGTCCCTGAGCTCTTCAGCCCAAAGCTACCACCCTACTGGAGCCAAGCCCCATTTCCTGTTTTCTAGAGGTTAATTGGAGGTAAGAGTCTCAGGTCCTTTTGTCCCTGGGCTGGCTTTGAACCTTGATCCTCAGAGCTCAGCCTCCTGAGTAGCTAGGATGACAGGCGTGAGCCACTCCCAGGCCCCTGAGCTTTTTTTGCTCGAGGGTAGCACTCTGCCATTCGGAGCCAGAGCTCCTCTTTCCAGTTTTGAGGGTGGTTAATTGGAGATAAGAGTCTCATGGACTTTTCCTGCCTGGGCTGACTTTGAACTGCGATCCTCAGATCTCAGCCTCCTGAGTAGCTAGGATTCCAGGTGTGAGCCATCTGTGCCTGACCTCTAGTTGCTTTTAAGTTTTGCTCATGCCTATAATCCTAGCTTCTCAGGAGGTAGAGAGCTAGTCTGTGAGAGTCTACTTCCATTAGTAAGCATTTTGCTGGGACTGGAGACTTGTCTTGACTTGCTAAAATGCCAGGTGTGAGCAAGCAAGCTGAGCAAAACTGAACTACTGAGTTTTAAGCCCTAGAAGCAGGAAAACTGAACATTTGAACAGGTTGTGGAAGAGATGAAGCGCCCTGTTGGCCCATGATCCTGATCCTGGAACTTGGATCCTGGGCTAAGCTTGATATGTCACCAGTGTAAGGAGCCAGACCGGGGGTAACCAAATTCTGTATCTCCAGGAAGCAGTACTGACCCGGGCTTCAACTCTGCCAGGCGGTCCCTCTGAAGGACAGATTGTATGGGCCACTGCCTGATGGAGTGGCCTGTGTCTGAGGGCCACATCAGATAAACTGCAATTCATCCTTTGCCTTGCCTGTGGCTTTTCAGCAGCATCCTCCCTCCCTCTCCCCTTCCCTCTCTCTTTACCCCCTTCCCCAAAGCATGCAGGCAATCCTGCAGCAAAGGCTGACAGTGGCTGGAGCTCAGGTGTGTCCCGGAAGCTCTCTGGAGATGTGCCTTGTCTTCTTGGGCACAGACTGGGTTCGGAGCGCCTGGAAGTGTGTGGGGGTGGAGTAAGTGTGGGCTCCCCGCCCCCAGCATGTGAGAGAGCTTACTTCTGAAGCCTGCTGCTCTTGACAGCATCTGCTACAGCAAGTGAGCTGAACAGCAGTCTTCCCATGGGGCCAGGCTCTTTTGGGAGAGTGTTGGGATGCCAGCTCTGCTTTTGCCTCCAGTGGCTTTCCTGTCTGTCCCCTGGTGAGGACAGATGGCAGTCTGGGGTAGAGGAGGGGCCTTGCTGTCGTGCCTAGAGGGGACATTGGGTGAAATCAACTTGCTTGGCAGCACCAAACACCAGGACTCATTTCAGTGTGGCTTCTAGTTAGTCAGTACCCTTGGTGGCCACTGAGGGCTCCTGAGCAGAGCAGCTTGAGGAGGCAGAGCCCCTGCCCCAGAAACGCTGGCCCCGTGGTGCAGTCAGTGGTGCCGCCCAGAGGATGGCCAGCTGACACTTGCCAACGCCCTGGCCAAGGAGAGCCCAGCACCCCAGGGTCCAGAGGCAGGGGTAGTGGTCTCTTCCTCCTCTGGAGCCCCTTGGGTGCGGTGCGGCCAGATATTTCCTGTGTTTGGGCAGGAGAGCTCTAAGGGGAATGAATGACTGCCCTGTCTGGAGATGGCTGCTGGGCCTCTGAGCTAGGAGGAGGACTCTGCCCCACAAGACTGCCATGTGTGGACAATGCCCAGGGAGGCCTTTTGAACGACTGTGGACTGAGGTCAACTATGTCAGGGGCTGCCGGACAGTGATACTTGGGGGTCTCCACGTCCGATGTGTGCAAGGAGAGGTGTCTTGGTGTGGGGTCTGATCACGTGCCCCTCAGTCCTTCACCACCCACCTCTAAGATGCTTTTGAATGCATCCTCAGTATGTAGCCATCTTGTGGGTTGCTTTCCGCCATAACGAAATGAGACAGTTCACTTGCATTGAGATTTATTTTGGCTCACAAGTGTGAAGGCTGCAGTTGTGACTTGGCAGAGCCAGGCGGGGGCATGTGGGCAGGAAAGATGAGGAGGAAGAGGTCAGAGCAGCGCTGTCCCCTCTGAGGACATTCCCCTGTGAACAGATACCTCATCCAGGGCTGGCCCCTAGCGGTTCCCAGGTCAGAAGCCCTAACTATGTTCGGGAAAATATGGGTCCCTTCAGTGCCCAGTGGGTGCCCACCTGTCCCGTGGAGCTGCACCTGCACTGGGCTTCACTGCCTCAAAGAATTGGAAGCAGAACAGATCAGTGGGAGTTTAAGAGGCCCTGGCCTGCAAGGGTGGTGATGGTGATGACAGTTTTTCCCAAGTGAACATGTCTGAGCTCACTTTCCAGCCAGCTAGGGAAACTGAGGCACACAGGAGTGAAGGGCTTGGCTGTGTCTTGCTCCCAGGAACCCACATCCTTGAGCCCTGGGCCCAGTGGCTGGAGGGGTTTACCTCCCCGCTTGTGGTCTCTATTCCACACGATGTGAGCTGGCCCAGGGTGCAGTGCTGGAGTCCACGCTGCCCTCCGAGGAGGCCCTGTGGCTTGCAAGCTGGTCCTAATTTGGGCAGCACTTGGTGGCCTGGACCACAGGAGGGCGCAGAAGCATGTTAAATGAGTGACTGGAGAGGATGCTGGCCTCCCCTTGGTCAGTTCTCTGATATAGAATGTGCTGGGGGCCCTCTGGACTCACTTGCATCCCTGTCCAGGTGCAGAGCCTGCAGCATCTCCGATGCATGCTCATGCTTGTACAGTGGCCACTGCACACATCCAGACATCCGCAGGCGTGGGCTGGGGTGTTGTGTGTGGACCTGGCTGAGGCAGGGGCAGCAGAAGGTTCCTGCTGCCTCGCTGTAGATGGGGATCGCCCGAGCGCTTTGTGTACAGCGGCCTGGGGTCTTTGCGGAAGACAGTGCCTGCTGTGTTGACCCTGGGTACCCCAGCACCGCCTGCAGCCTGGGGCTGGGGAAGTTTGAAAGTTGTCTTGTTGGTTGCTCACCTATGTGGGTCTGACTTTCCTCCGAGAGCTGAGCTTTGCTGGTCCTGGCTAGGGGCTCTTAGCCGGACCCCGAGTAGGGATTTTTCCCAGCAGCCTAGAATTCTCCAGTGGCGCAATCCTTGTGGAGGTAGAGGGTGTAGGGTCTACTTGGGGAATGTTGAGGGTGTATCCAGCTCGTGCTCATCTGTGGGATAGCAAGTCAGGGAGGGGAGGGGCTTCAGGGGCCCACAGGCATTGCTGGGGTAGCCTGGCAGGACCGGCTGAAAGTGGCTGAGGACTTCAGGTGAGGCTAGCTTCCTTGGAGACGGTGCAGGTGTCTGGCAGAGGGCAGCGGCATCTATCTCCACCAGCTTCCATGCCCACAGCCCTGATAGAAGACCTGTCTTCTCAAGAGGATTGGTAAAAATGGCTATGTGCAGCTGGCTTCTGAATTATTTCTGGCTCTGTCCCCAGCATGGGGGGACATGTTTACCCATCTTTCTGTGGAGCGCTTTGGGTGGTGAGGGCTGCCTTGGGTGACTGGGGCATGTCAGCCAACATGGATTTGCAGTCTGGTTGTGCCCTTGGTTACGATTACTATGTCTTGGCTGACATCAAATTTAAAAAGTAGCCAGGGCCATCTGATGTCTCAGTTCCACAAGGGCAGGGACCTGGGCAAGAATCTGGGTGGCGGAAGAGCTGCCGCCACACTGCTCCCTGAAACAAACCCCAGTCCTGGCTCAGCTTCCAGAACAATTGCTACCTCTACTCCCCAGGAAACTCTAGGCAGCACAGGAACTCGGGCTAATGCCTCCCGAGGGGACGCTGTCCTGCAGCACTTCAGGTGGAGCAAGGTGGTGTTGGCAGGGCAGAAGGGAGCCGGGGCCTCCGGCGGTGCCAGGACCTCTGTGGGGCAACGGTGTGTGGCCAGGGGCAAGGGCTCCAGCAGTAGCCCTGCTCCGATGGCCCCTCTGGGGGACTGCAGCTGTGTGCCAGGAGAGCCTACCACGGTCCTCTCTTGGGATGAGGTCACCAGAAGCTTGGTCTTTTCCCTCACCATGGGCCCTACCCACAGTTTTCATCCTTTTAGGAGTTCAGCAGCACTTTACACTTTAATTTTCCTTCCCAGACATTCCTGCCCCTACACCCCATCTGGCTTTCAGAGCATAGAATACCCAAGGCTCCAAGTGGACAAGGGCCCTGGCCTGGGCAGAAGGGTGAAGGCTGGACTGCCCAGGGGCAGAGTATGGGGATCCTGTTCCACCCAGAAGCCTGGACATGACTTCTGGGTGCTGGCCGCACAGGGCGATGGAAGAGACCAGAGCTGGAGTGTGGAGGGGACCCGGGCTGGCACCCTCCATGTCCAAGTGGCCCTACAGGCAGGTGGAAGCCTCTGTGACTCCAGATCATGAGGGAGGCTGCGCAGCAGGCATGTCAACCCCGCCACCCGGCTAAACTTCCCTCAGACGAGGGTTGGACCCTTGGGGATGGGCAGTGACAAGGCCTCTGCCCAAGTTTTCCTATCAGGATAATTGCCTGGTCCCTCAGGTCGTATGTCAAGCCCTGGCTTGGGAGTGGGCTGGGAGCATGCGTAGATGAGTGCATGTGCTTGCCTGGGTGAGCAGGAAAGGGGAATCTGGGCTTAGGTAGGCAAGGCTATCCCTGCTGGGTGTGAAGTCCAGTGGTGGTCAGTGTTTGGCCCTGAAGGCCTTGCTGTGCGCTGCACCGACCCACCACACATCTGTGCCAGGTCTGGTGACATGTGGCCCTGTAGGGTGGGCAGGTACTGGGGCTGCAGCAGGGCCAGGGTGAAGCCAGGGCAATGAGTCTCCCATAGAGCAGCTGGACAGCCCCAGAAACCACTAGAACATGGTGGTAGATCCAAGAGCTCTTCCCAGGAGGCCCCTGTGTGGACCGTGTCTAGGGCAGCTTCTCTGGGGGCCTCAGCAGCCCTCTTCTGCCCAGGTGCCCCAGAACATGTCCTGGAAGGTTATTCTGGTCTGAAGTCCCATCACCTGGAAGGGCAATGATGCAAGATGGAAACTGGTTCTAGGAGCCGGAGCAGGGACGCTGCCCACTGAGGGGAGGGCCAGACGGCAGGGCCCAAGGTGTTGGTAGACACCCACAAGCACGCGCACCAGAGGACAAGGCCCCACGCTCATGCCCGCCAGCAGCTCCCAAGCCCTAAAGTAGAGCTTTGCTGTGTTCTCCAGGAGAGTGCTGCCTCCCCACCCCCAACCAGAGAGAAGGGGAAAGAGGACATCAAGTTCAAGGTCAGTGCTGGAGTCAGGCCAGTGCTTCCCTGTTCTCTGGGAGCACGAGAGGGGAAAGGGCGCTGCTCTGGGCTCTGTGGTGGCTCCGATCTGGGGTGTGGGGGTAGGTATGGGTGCCTGAGCCATGGTGCAGTGTGCATTTTTCCAGGGAAGGCTGGAGGCAGGGGTACTGCAGTGGGGGTGCAGGGACTCAGGGTGCCCCTTTGTGGCCCTGCAGTGGAGGTACAGGGTCTCGGGGCGCCCTTTGTGGCCCTGCAGTGGGGGTGCAGGGTCTCGGGGCGCCCTTTGTGGCCCTGCAGTGGGGGTGCAGGTGCAGGGTCTCGGGGTGCCCCTTTGTGGCCCTGCAGAGGGGGTGCAGGGTCTCGGGGTGCCCTTTGCAGCCCCGCAGTGGGGGTGGAGGTACAGGGTCTCGGGGCGCCCTTTGTGGCCCTGCAGTGGGGGTGCAGGTGCAGGGTCTCGGGGCGGCCCTGTGGCCCTGCAGTGGGGCGGGGGCGGGTGCCAGGGCTCCAGCCCCAGATCCCTTTCTGCAGGCTGCGCACGGCCGGGCCGGGGACGGCGGTGGGGCGACGGCAGGTGGCGCTGCCCGGCCCCGCCCGCGCCCGCAGCCCGAGCGGCGTCACTGCGGCTGTACGGGGTGGCGGGGGGGGGGGGGGGGGGGGGAAAGGGCCCCTCCGGGCTGCGGGGCCTCACGTGCTCGCGCGCCGCAGAGCCCGAGCGAGGTCGGGGGAGGGATGCGGTGCCGCGTGTGCCGCCGCCCGTGCACTGCAGATGGGATGCGGCTCCCTCGCCCCAGCCCGGTCCCCGGCTCGGCCAGCCCACCCGGGCCGGACTTCGGGGGGGACCTCGGGCTCCCGCCCCTCCCCCGTTGCCACGGTAACCGCCACCCCGGCCCCGCGCGCCCCGTCCCGCGGGGTCGCCCCGCCGCCAGCACCGCGGACAGCTCCCCCGGCCCGCCCCGGCCCGGCTCGCGCACCCTCCCTTTGTCTCCCCGGCCCGGCCGCCCGCCTCGGGCTCTGCGGCTGCGGCGACACACGTGGCCGGCGCGGCCGCCCCCACCCGCCCCGGCGGCCGTCCGGAGCGTGCGGGACCCTTTGTGTCCCGCGGCCGGATCCGGACGGCAGCTGGGCCGCCCTCTGGGCGGGCGCATTGTTCTCCGGATCCGTCCCGGGCGCGGAGGCCGGGCGGCCCGCGGGAGGGGCGCGGGCCGCGGGCCATTTCCATGAGAAAGGAGCGGGGAGGCGCCTCTCTTGGCATTCACCGCGTGCCTTAATTGTATAGACATTAAATCAAGGTCCGCTGTGAACACGCAGAGGGGCCCTCAAGGCTGCGCGAGCGCCCGGCGGGCCTCCGGCTGGCTCGCGTGGGGTCCTCGCCCGAGGGGCGTCTTCGCCGCGGGCCCGCGGGGCGGGGCGCTGCGCCAGCGCTGCGGATCCCGGCCCGGCCCCCACGCCGGCGCCCCTCCTCCCCCTCCGCCGCGGGGCCTCGCGGAGCCGCAGCGCCGGCGATGCGGGAGCCCCAGCGGGACGCGCGGCGCCAGCCCAGGGCGCAGAGCCCGACCCAGCCCGGCCGCCGAGCCGCGGCCGCCCCCCCCCCGCCGGCGGGAGCGCGCGCTGAATGCGGTTAAAATAAAGAGCCGGGTGCTCAGCGCCGGCCGAAGCCCACCCGCGAGCTCCCCCTCGCCCCACGCCGCGCGTGGCGAGGCCGTGCTCCAGCTGCTCGCGGAGGGGAAGACGGGCGGCCCGAGAGGCCGCTGGCCGAGCGGCTCGCCCCGACCGGGCCGCGAGCGCAGTTACCCGTCCAGGCGGAGCCGCCGCCGCCGCCGCCGCCGCCGCCGCCGCTCCTCGGCTGCCTCCGCCTCCGCTCCCAGCGCCGCCCGCGCCGCCCTCTCCCGCCTCCTTCCCCGCGCCGCGGGCCTGCGGGAGGAGGGCGCGGCGACAGCTCCGAGGCAGCCAGGCTGCTCTCCGAACTGCTGCGACTGGGAGCTGAGCGTCCGCCGGGCCGGCGGTGCGGGCGCCCGGCTGCCGTCCTCCCGGCCCGGCCCGGCCCGGCGCGACGGTCCCTGCGCTCGTCGCCGCCTCCGCGCGTATCCGCGCCCGGCCCCGGCACCGGGCGATTATCACTGGGGCGCGCGGTGACGTCACCGCCGCCGCCGCCGCCGCCGCCTCCGAGGTGTCCTTGAGCGCCGGGGCGCGCGCCCCGCGCACGCCGCCCCGCGCACGCCGCCCGGCCGCCCGAGCCGCCGCGCACCCGGCCGCTCCCTCGGCCGCTCGGCCCGCGCGCGCCTTCGCCCGCACGGAGGCGAAGCCCTTCCGCGCCCTCGGCTGCGCCTGGCGCCCCGCGGCCACGCGGACGCCCAGGACGCCCCTCGGGCCCTCGGCCCTCCCGCGCTCCCGCGGACGCCCGCAGCCCTCGGCTGCACGCTGTCACCCACCGGCCCCACCCGCCACGCGCCCACTGCCGCGTGCACGCGGGCGCCACGCAGACCGCAGAGCCCGCACACGCAGCCCGCACTCAGGCCGCGTCTCGCGTCCCGCCACGCGCCCTGCGCCAGGCGCAGGCCCCCCCGCGGCCCCGCCAGTGCCCTCTCCCGCGGGGGGCAAGCCAGGGTCCCGGTGGTGGCCTGCCGGGCTCCTCGGAGCAGGAGAGGGAGGAAGGGATGGCTCCCCCAAAGACTGCTCCCCTTGGACCGGCTTCCCGGCGGGTGGGGAGCCCTCGGGGCCGGAACGCGGCCCTGCGGCGTGGGGGAGGCCGAGGACGACCGGGCGGGGCCGGGAGCCCGCCACCCCGGGCCTCCCCGCGGGCCTTTGTTCCCGGTGCCGGCGCGGACGGGAGGCTGCAGGCTGCGCAGGCCGCCGTCCCTCTCCCCACCCTCCCGGCTGAGCCGACCGCACCATCTGCCCTCCCAGCCGCCCTGGCTGACCCTCCCGCCTGGCCGCGGCCCTGGGAAGGAGGGCGGCTCGGCCCCTCCCTGCCCTGCCGCGCTCAGCTGCCCTCGGCAGGTGTCAGGGCTGCCCAAGCCATTCCTTCCAGGGTGGCAGAAACTCTTCCGCAGCCCAGCTGGCTCCCCAGCGGCCACGGGGCGCCGCGGGGCACGGGGGAGAGGCGTGGGGCCCGGCCCCAGACCGCTCCCTGGGGTGCCCTGCGGCCCGCTGTCCATGGTGATGAAGCCGAAGCCCGCGCGCGGCCGGCGTCTGACCCTTGGACCTGCCCCACCGTGGGCTGGGAGGCAGGGCGGCGCGGGGCCCCTCCAGCCTCTGCTGCCTCGCCTCTGGCTCCCGGGACGTCCCAGCTGCCCCGCTCCCCCAGCTCACTTCATCCCGAGGGCCTGGCACCCCAGGGGGCACCTCAGTTCACAGGCAGGCAGGGCCGGCTCTCCCTCCTCTGGCGGAGAACACCCGGCCCCTCCCGCCCCTGGGCGGCCGCAAAGCCCCTTCCACCGTCACACCAGCGCTCTCGCATCCGAGGACAACTCGCTGGCCTGCTTCCTCTTGCTGAGTTCAGGTTCTGTCCCAGCACCCACTGGACCCAGTCCCGCCTCGCCCTCCACCCTGCCGCCCTGAAGCTGGGCCCAGCGCCCACCCAGTCCCGCCTGGCGCCCACCCACCCCGGGCCCAGGCTGCCCGGTGCCCACCCACCCCGGGTCCACCCACACCCGGCCCAGGCCGTCCCGGTGCTCACCCACCCCCAGCCCAGGCCACCCTGGGTCCACCCACCCCTGGGCCCAGGCCATCCTGGGTCCACCCACCCCCAGCCCAGGCCAGCGCAGGTCCACCCACCCCGGTGCTCACCCACCCCGGGTCCACCCACCCCCGGCCCAGGCCGCCCCGGTCCTCACCCACCCCGGGTCCACCCACCCCCGGCCCAGGCCGCCCCGGTCCTCACCCACCCCGGGTCCACCCACCCCCGGCCCAGGCTGCCCCGGTCCTCACCCACCTCGGGTCCACCCACCCCCGGCCCAGGCCGCCCCCGTGCTCACCCACCCCGGGTCCACCCACCCCGGGTCCACCCACCCTGGGCTCAGGCCGTCCCGGTGCTCACCCACCCCGGGCCCAGGCCACCCCCGGTCCACCCACCCCGGCCTGGGGCCCGGTGGGCTGGGGCAGAGCCAGGGCCGTCCTGCGCGCGGGAGTGGAGCCGCCGCGCATGGCCGCGCTGCCTCCCACACTCGGACGCGGCCCTTCCCCGCTGCCCCTGCGAACCTTCCCAGCAGCGTTTTGGTGACCCCAGGCCCCCCAGGTTCCGCCAGGGTCCACTCACCGCCGCTGGACTTCCCAGCTCGCGTCCGTGCTCCCGGCTCCTCAGGCCCTGCGGCGCCTTCCCCAGCACACTGCGGATGTGTGGACCTGATCATTGGCTGGGTCCGGGCTCGGCTCCCCGCCGCCTCCTGGGGGCTCACCAAGGCCCGCCTGGAGGCCGGGCAGGAGGGGCCGGGGTGCGGAGACGTGGAGACCCCTCCCTTCCTGCCCTTTCTTCCTGTCACACTCCCGCCCCTTTTGGGGGAGCCCTGCCGTTCCCCCAGAGAGGGGCGGGGCCAAGGCCACATCTGGGCACCTCTGGCTCACAGCTCCTTGACCCTTGACCCCGCCCAAACTGAGGGGAGGGAGGGGAGAAGATCTTCTGCTGACATGGCAACCCCCTCTCCCTTCTGCACGCAGGGGGCCAGCGGGAGGCTGCAGGGAGGAGCTGCGGCTTGTTGCGCAGAGGTGGCCTGCTAGAGGGAGGGGAGCAGAGGCCTGGAGGAGGAGGGGAATTGCTGGACCCAAGGCAGAGGTTCCAGGCCCGTCTCACACTGGGCAGGGGGCTTGGCCTGGAGACTGTAGCTGCGGGAGGCAGGCCCACCCCTGGGGGAAGACACCCTGGAGCCCCACCCCGCCACCGCAGCCTCTCCTGGTTGTCCTGGAATGCCTCGCTGGCACCCAGCGCTGGGGAGGGGGAGCGTACACGCCAACCTCCCCTGCCAGAGCTCTGCAGCTGCGGGCTGGCAGAAGAGCCTGACAGGGAGGGGGAGGTCCCTTGTCCTTTCTCCTCCTGGCCCTTTGTAGTGGTGGGGGCGGGACCCCTGCCACGCCTGAGTGGCCCGAGTGCCACCACAAAGACAGCCTGGCTGGCTGCACCCCGTGGCTGGGGCCGCTCAGGGGCTGGGCCTCCGCATGGAAATGAGGCCCCAGCCGGCCCTCCCTCCCCCGCCTGGCGTCCTCCTCCTTGAGGACGTACAGGCCTCAGACCAGGGGCCTGCAGGTGAAGTCACCTTGGTCCAGAGCCCTTGCAGCTCCAGCCTGGAGCGCCAGGGTGGCCACAGCTGGTGGGTGAGGACCTGGGGAGACCAGGTAAGCGGCCTGCCTGGGCTTGGACAGGCGGGAAAGCCTCAGTGAGCTCCGCTGGGCTGGGGGCTGCCTATGGCGGGAACCGGCCTTTTGTTCTTGGAGTGCTGATTTTTGTTGTTGTTGTTGGCTGGTGGAGTATCTGGCCAGGCCCAAGAGTTTCTCGTTTCTTCCTGGCCACCCATCATGGCTATACCCCCCCACCCCCCGCCTGTCTCTTTCTTTTGAAGTGGCCTCCCACTGCCTCCAGAATTGCCTGGGTCCCCAGGGTGTGTCGTGGATCCAGGACAGAGGCTAGCTCCATCTAGGCATCTCAATGTCAAGAAATCGGGCAGGGCTGGAAGCCCCATAGTGTCTTTGCTACTGCCTAGCTTGCAGCCTGGCCTCTGGGAGGGGCGCAGGGGCCCCTGGCCTCGAGGAGGCCTCTGGTGTTTCTCTGGGCCCTTGGGCTGCCCTCCCTCCCCATCATAGAAGCAGAGGGGTTCTACAACCCGCATGCCATGCACTGCTGGCACCTTGGCTTCCTATGTTCTTCCACCTTTGGGGCTCCAGAGTTCAGGACCCCACCAGGGAGCCCCACCACATAGCACCACCTGCGGGCCCAGCGCGCCAGCCCCTGAGCAGTGGCTTGGCTGTTGGTGAGAGCTGCAGAAGCTCTTGCTTGGCTTCCTGGGCTAGGTCCTGGCAGAATGGCAGGTGAGTGGAGTGCCTGCTTGTGCTGGCACCCCTCCTTTCTGGACAGCTTGCCAGCCTCCCCTAGGGTCCCAGTGTCTCTTGGCCTCTGTGTGCCTGCTCAGGCTTATCCAGCTGGGCCACGCTGCCCTCCACTTTGGCAGATCACTTGCTGTAAGGCAGGAGCCCATCTGACAGGAGAAGCACAGGGCTGTTCATGGTGAGGAGAAGTGGGGAGGAGGGTCTCCTCCACAGGTCCTGCCCCCCAGATGAGAGACAGAGACAGAGACAGAGAGAGACAGAAAGAGGGGGGAGGGGAGGGAGAGAAGGAGGGAGGGGGAGAGAGAGGGGGGCAGGGAGACAGGGAGAGAGAGGAGGGAGGGGGGAGGGAGAGAGCAGTAAAGAGAGGTTTTCAACTATGGAGATCAGATACTCCTTCAACACTGATGCTTAAGTCAGAAGATGTGAGGCCAGGAGGGCCGTGTTCCAGCAGGGGACACCTCGGGTCTCGGCCTCTGCCCGGGAGGGAGGCTCCTGTCACAGCCAGGGTCTGGAATCCTCACTGAAGACTGTGTTCCACTGGAGCTCGTCCAGTCTGGGGTCTGTGGCGTTGTCCGTGGCACATCTGGAATCGGTGACATGGGCTGACGGGGGCAAGGCAGCGTATGCTGACATTGTTGGCTGCTGAGAAGTCCCGAGGGCCACAGAGATGGAGGGACAGCTGAGTGCTTGGTGGTCAGTAGCAGAGACTGAGGGTGGGTTTTCCGCTTGGATGACACCGTTTCATGGCTGTCCGGAGCCCCTCCAGATCGTTTGGATTTGATTATTTTCCCAAGCCTTCCTTCCCCCTCTCTCTTCTGTTGGAAAGTGTCTAGACACAATTGTCTCGCTGAGGCTCCTCCATCTTCTCTGCTTGTCTTCTCTTCTCCACCGTGGTGGGCTCCTAGCCTCTGGCTTCCAGCTGGCTTCAGGGGAAGGGGAGGGAGTGACTGGGATGTTTCCGATAGCCACATACTTGTGGGGTTGCTCCAGCCTGGAGGTCCAGCAAGCTCAGCAGTCTGGCCGGGGTGCTAATGTCTGCTCTGTCTCTGGTTCCCTTGTGCTGTCCACACCACTGTGACATGGCCTTTCTTACACCAACCCTCCAAGCCACACAGTTCCCATGGTGCTGTCTGTTTCCTGCCCGCTGGCCTTACCTGGAAGGAATTCATCAATGGCAGGTGTCCTGACTCCAGGCCTTTGTGGCTGTCCCTTAGTGTCCCTACACAGAGCAGAGGGAGTGGAGGGGAGGACCACAGCCAAGGGACTGCAGGCTGGAGGGACAGCCCAGGCCCGTCCTGTAGAGGGAGGGGCTGGTCCTGTAGAGGGGCAGAGCGGATGGGGTAGAGTGACCTCTGGAAGTGTGGATTCTTGGCTGCTCAGACTCAGAGCCCATGGCAGGATGACCCAATGGAGGACCGTGGTGAGGACAGCAGGCAGATGGCAGCAGGACGGCTGCCCCATCTTTAAAGTCACGGTCCTGAGAGCCACACGTCAGGCGGCAGGGGAGATGAACAGAGTCTTGGGACTGAGGGACGGAGCAGCCTGGGAAGGGGGGGAGAGGCATGTGTCCACGTCCCAGGGTCCCCAGGGGCCTCTCACGACCTAGAGCTCCGGAGGCTGGGCTGGGAAGAGAACCAGCCGCCAGCCCGCTGTGGATGTAGTCTGCAGGCTCTGCCGTGGGGGTGTGCGGCTCCAGTGCTGAGTGAGCACATTTTTGCCTGGCTTTGGCACTGCTTCCAGTCCCCCAGCCTGGAGACCTCCTAGAGACATCCCTCGCCTGGATGGGCCTCGGAACTTGGCATGGGTGACTTGCACTGCCTCAAGTGGCCGAAGAGAGGCAGCGAGCAGCTATGCCTCCAGGCCAGGAGTGGCCCCCTCTCAGTTTGGAGGTAGGAGGGGGCCTCACTTGTCTACATATTGATGATCCTCTGTTCAAAGTGCAAAGCCAGCCCTCCTCCTTGCCTGTGCTCCAGCTCCTCGCCCCCTTCTGGGATTTGCCCTCTGTAGACTGATGTGACAGCCAGCGGGTCCTGCCAGCTGGTCTGTGGAAGCTGCCTCTGTGCAGAGCCCTGCCACGGGGCATCCCAAGGCGAGAGCTGTGTGCAGGGGTCTGGGGACCTCAGTGCTGTGGGACAGACAGGGCTCATGGCCTGGGCGGCCCTGGGGGCGTGGACAAGGCTGGAGGAGACCTCAGCCCTCGGGACTGCCCATCTCGTGATGGAGTTTCTGGACTGGTTTTTGCTAACCACACAGAGCCCAGCAGGTGGGGCCAGCGGCCGTTCCCGCCTTGTCCAGGTGGACATACCTGGGATTGCTGTAGGCTCTCCCCACGAGGCTCGTGCTCCTCCCTGGGGCAGAATCATGGACAGCCACACCCAGGGACGGGAGGAGCTGAGTCCCTCGCCCCCCACCCAAGGAAGGGGGGCTCACGAGCTGGGGGTGGCCGGGGCAGGAGGTTTCAGCTGGCTGGAGCTGTCCAAGGTACTGTTGGGCTCCAGGGTCTTCCCAGCCTGTCTGATGGTGACTAAAAACGTTTCCTTTGCTGGAGGGGAGGTGGGGGAGGGGGTGGGTAGGGGGGAGGGGGCAGAGTACAACACCCGCCAGCCATCAAGTCTTGGGACACACACCAGTGTCTCATGACCGAAGCACAGGAGAGTTGAGAGATGCCTGCCCAGCTTGTTTTGACGCCAGATCTATGCCCTGGTGGGGGCCAGGCAGGGACTCAGGGAAGGGAAGGGCAGACGCCCCATGACCACAGGCTCCCCGCTGCCTCCTCTGTGCGCTTTGCAGGGTCCTTGGCTCTGAGCCTCGGCAGGTCTCTCTTTGCTCTGAGTGGTTGGGCACCTGTAGGGCAGGGTTCTTTTTACCCCTGCTCCCAGGCCTGGCCAGTCTCCAGCCTCCTGCCGGCAGTGCTCCCTGCCTGCCCAGTCCTGAGTCTATGGGCTGCTTTCAACCATGGAGTTTCCAGGAGGCCTCGCCGTCCTTCCAGTTGGACCCTGCAGCCTCCAGGAGAAACACTCAGCTCCCGGGACTGTGCTCTGCTGGCACCCAGCCTCTGAGCGGCTTCCTGTGGCCCCAGGTTGAGTCCCTCACTGTAGGTGGCCCCGGCACTGCAGGCAGAGAAAGGCCACAGACCCTATCATCCAGATTCGCGCTTTTTCTCCCCGTCCCTTCCTCTGCTGTCTGATGTCTGTGTGGGGCCATCTTTGAGTCATCTGTCCAGGAGTCCACTGGAGACCCTGGAACTGCTTCTGCCATCTGGCCATTGTGAAGTGTGCTGCTGGCAGCATTCCCACGCACGTGCACACACATGCACTCGTGTGTGTGTGTGTGTGTGTGTGTGTGTGTGTGTGTGTGTGTGTGTGTACCTTCTGATTTTGGTTCTCATGAGTCATTGCCCAGCAGCAGGATCAGTTTGAATTTTTTTTTTTTTTTGCCAGTCCTGGGCTTGAGCTCAGGGCCTGACCACTGTCCTTGGACTTTCTCAAGGCTAGAGCTCTACCACTTGAGCCTCAGCACCACTTCAGGCTTTTTTCTATGTATGTGGTACCAAGGAATTGAACCCGGGTCTTCATGCATGCTAGGCAAGCACTCTACCACTAGGCCACACTCCTGGCCCCAGTTTGAATTTTTGAGGAGCCATGGGTCTGTTTTCTCCAGAACCCTCCGGATGCTCTGGTCTCCCCAGCTGCTCTGCTTCACACTGCCTCTGGAAGGTCAGCCTCAGGAATGACCCTGGTGACAACTGCTCGGGCCCCAGGCTCACTGGATGGAGTTAGAAGGTGAGCTAAACAGCTCAGACCGTGAGGCCAAGGCCCAAAGGGTCTGCTCTCCCTGTGTCTTGGCCTTCCCATCCGTGGGGCTGGGGGCAGGCACCCCGGTCCCTCACGGACTCTGGCCCTTCGCGCCTCCGACTGTCCTCACTCTGGGTCCTGCCCCTCAGCATGCTCTATCTGAGCAGGGTCTGAGGTAGGGGAGACACACACCGTAGGACTGTGTGCCCCTCACTTGTGGCACTGCGCCCTCTTCTTGTGGCTGCTGTCATGGATTCTCATGCCGGTGGCCAGTCATAACATTGTAGGTCAGAAGTCTGTGGGTCCCCGCTGCTTATGGCCTACGTGACAACAGCAACCCAGCACAGCCAGCCGGTGGTCACCACCAGGGCCTCTGTCAATCCCAGACCACAGGTCCTCCAGCTGCCTCCCTTTCCCCCAAACGTCTCCATCCAGGGCCTTCAGCATGCTGGGTCCTCACTCCAGGGCTGCTCGGGGCTGCGGCAGCTCCGCAGACATCTCCATGCCCGATGGCTGGACGGGCCAGGTGAGGGGCGGCCTCCGGTGCCATGAGGGCCTGCTGGGCCTGCGCCTGAGGGCGCCCACTGGTGCACTGGCTCACATCGGCACCGTCCCCACCAGTGCAATGGCAGATCTACACGGGAAGCTGCCCAAGAGTCGGACCCAAATGGAAAGCTCAGAATTCAGCAGGGAAGAATAAGGAAAGAGGGGAACATGTAGCCCAAGGCAGGCTTCCCCTGCCGGCCTGTGCTGGGGACTCTAGCCCAGGTTGTTACCTTTTGGATCGGTCATAGGACCCCAGGTCTCAACCAGTTACTTCTATGGAGCCAGCAGCTCCTCATGCTCATATTTCCTGCTTAATCGGCCCCAAAGGTGACCCAGGGGAGTGAGAGGGAGGCTCTGCAGCCTAACTCCTAGGCCACCTCTGCAGTGCCATCGTCTCTGCAATGTCACCCTCTCTGGAGTGCCATTATCTCTGCACTGTCATCGTCTCTGCAGTTCCATCTATGCAGTGCCATCTCCGCAGTGCCATCGTCTCTGCAGTGCCACCGTCTCTGTAATGCCACCTCTGCAATGCCATCCTCTCTGTAGTGCCATTGTCTCTGAAGTATCACCATCTCTGCAGTGCCATCCTCTCTACAGTATCACCATCTCTGCAGTGCCACCGTCTCTGTAGTGCCATTGTCTCTGCAGTGCCATCCTCTCTACAGTATCACCATCTCTGCAGGGCCACCGTCTCTGTAGTGCCATCGTCTCTGTAGTGCCATCCTCTCTGTAGTGCCATCCTCTCTACAGTATCACCATCTCTGCAGTGCCACCGTCTCTGTAGTGCCATTGTCTCTGCAGTGCCATCCTCTCTACAGTATCACCATCTCTGCAGTGCCACCGTCTCTGTAGTGCCATCGTCTCTGTAGTGCCACCGTCTCTGCAGTGCCATCCTCTCTGCAGTGCCATCCTCTCTACAGTATCACCATCTCTGCAGTGCCATCCTCTCTACAGTATCACTATCTCTGCAGTGCCACCGTCTCTGTAGTGCCATCGTCTCTGCAGTGCCATCCTCTCTACAGTGCCATCCTCTCTACAGTATCACCATCTCTGCAGTGCCATCCTCTCTACAGTATCACCATCTCTGCAGGGCCACCGTCTCTGTAGTGCTATCGTCTCTGCAGTGCCATCCTCTCTACAGTGCCATCCTCTCTACAGTATCACCATCTCTGCAGTGCCACCGTCTCTGTAGTGCCATCGTCTCTGCAGTGCCATCCTCTCTGCAGTGCCATCCTCTCTACAGTATCACCATCTCTGCAGTGCCATCATCTCTACAGTATCACCATCTCTGCAGGGCCACCGTCTCTGTAGTGCCATCGTCTCTGCAGTGCCATCCTCTCTACAGTGCCATCCTCTCTACAGTATCACCATCTCTGCAGTGCCACCGTCTCTGTAGTGCCATCGTCTCTGCAGTGCCATCCTCTCTGCAGTGCCATCCTCTCTACAGTATCACCATCTCTGCAGTGCCACCGTCTCTGTAGTGCCATCGTCTCTGCAGTGCCATCCTCTCTACAGTGCCATCCTCTCTACAGTATCACCATCTCTGCAGTGCCACCATCTCTGTAGTGCCATCGTCTCTGTAGTGCCATCATCTCTGCAGTGCCATCCTCTCTACAGTATCACCATCTCTGCAGTGCCACCATCTCTGTAGTGCCACCGTCTCTGTAGTGCCACTGTCTCTGTAGTGCCATCCTCTCTACAGTATCACCATCTCTGCAGTGCCACCATCTCTGTAGTGCCACTGTCTCTGTAGTGCCATTGTCTCTGTAGTGCCATCCTCTCCACAGTATCACCATCTCTGCAGTGCCACCGTCTCTGTAGTGCCATCATCTCTGTAGTGCCATCCTCTCCACAGTATCACCGTCTCTGCAGTGCCATCCTCTCTACAGTATCACCATCTCTGCAGGGCCACCGTCTCTGTAGTGCCATTGTCTCTGTAGTGCCACCGTCTCTGCAGTGCCATCCTCTCTGCAGTGCCATCCTCTCTACAGTATCACCATCTCTGCAGTGCCACCGTCTCTGCAGTGCCACCGTCTCTGCAGTGCCACCGTCTCTGTAGTGCCACCACCTCTGCAGTGCCACCATATCTGAAGTGCCACCGTCTCTGCAGTGTCATCCTCTCTGCAATACCATCCTCTCTGTAGTGCCATTGTCTCTGCAGAGCCATCATCTCTGCAGTGTCACCATCTCTGCAGTGCCATCCTCTCTGCAGTGCCACCATCTCTGCAGTGCCACCATCTCTGCAGTGCCACCCTCTCTGCAGTGCCACCGTCTCTGCAGTGCCACCGTCTCTGCAGTGCCACCCTCTCTGCAGTGCCATCCTCTCTGCAGTGCCATCCTCTCTGCAGTGCCATCCTCTCTGCAGTGCCACCCTCTCTGCAGGGCCACTCCAGCTATCTGTGACCAGTACTACATGGCTGAGGCCTCTGCCCAGATGTGTGTCCATGGTCCCTGGGCCAGGAAGGATGGTTGGGCCCCTCCTGCAGGGCCTCTCCCTGGAGCCACAGACTCACTGGGGGAGCCATGTCCGGTTCTTTGTCCAGGGAGCAGAGGGAGCAGCCACATGGTGTGAGATGCTGGAGCCCTGCGGCTGGGGCTGGCACAATGCAACAGGACCTCTTAGCCTTCCCCACCCATCCACCCAGTCAGCAGGACAGCGGGATACTCTTGCCCTGTGGTGGCCAAATGGCATCAGGAGAAGAAAGGAATCGGAGAAATCAAGCTGTCAAGGAGTTAATTGACTCTGCTTCAATCAGTTGATGAATATTCATGAGCAGGCTGGTCCCTCTCAGACCCCTCTTCCTCTGTGCTGACAGGGCGTCCTGTGCCGGCCTCTTCCAGCCCACAGAGGGCTGGTCGGCTCTGCAGCACTCTTGAAAACGCCAGACCAACCTCTGGCTGGTTGCCTAGCAATCCTTTCCTCTGTCCCTTTTTTTAATCCTAAAGCCCAAGTGAGTAATCCATAGGCTTAAGATGGCATGGTCTTGGGTGTGCGTGTGGTGTGTGTGGTGTGTATGTGTGTAGGTGTGTGTGTGGTGTGTATGTGTGTAGGTGTGTGTGTGGTATGTATGTGTGTAGGTGCGTGTGTGTGTGGTGTGTGTGCACATGTGTGTGATGTGTAGGTGTGTAGGTGTGTGGTGTGTGTGCACATGTGTGTGATGTGTAGGTGTGTAGGTGTGTGGTGTGTGTGCACATGTGTGTGGTGTGTATGTGTGTGTATGTGTGTGTGGTATGTGTGCATGTGTGTGTGGTGTGTATGTGTGTAGGTGTGTGTGTGATGTGTATGTGTGTGTAGGTGCATGTGTATGTGGGGTGTGTGCACGTGTGTGTGATGTGTATGTGTGTGTAGGTGCACGTGTGTGTGGTGTGTGTGCACATGTGTGTGGTGTGTGTGTGTGTAGGTGTGTGTGTGTGGTATGTGTGCATGTGTGTATGTGTGTGTCATGTGTGTGCACATGTGTGTGTAGGTGCGTGTGTGTGTGGTGTGTATGTGTGTAGGTGCATGTGTGTGTGGTGTGTAGGTGTGTACATGTGTGTGTGGTGTGTATGTGTGTAGGTGCATGTGTGTGTGGTGTGTAGGTGTGTAGGTGTGTGTGTGATGTGTATGTGTGTAGGTGCGTGTGTGTGTGGTGTGTGTGCACGTGTGTGTGGTGTGTATGTGTGTATGTGTGTAAGTGTGTGTGGTGTGTAGGTGTGTAGGTGCGTGTGTGTGTGGTGTGTGTGCACATGTGTGTGGTGTGTATGTGTGTAGGTGTGTATGTGTGTTAGGTGTGTGTGATGTGTATGTGTGTGTAGGTGTGTGTGGTGTGTAGGTATGTGTCATGTGTGTGCACATGTGTGTGGTGTGTAGGTGTGTAGGTGCGTGTGTGTGTGGTGTGTATGTGTGTAGGTGTGTGTGTGATGTGTATGTGTGTGTAGGTGCGTGTGTGTGTGGTGTGTGTGCACATGTGTGTGGTGTGTATGTGTGTAGGTGTGTGTGATGCGTATGTGTGTAGGTGCGTGTGTGGGGTGTGTGTGCACATGTGTGTGGTGTGTATGTGTGTATGTGTGTATGTGTGTGTCATGTGTGTGCACATGTGTGTGTGTGGTGTGTATGTGTGTGTAGGTGTGTAGGTGTGTGTGATGTGTATGTGTGTGTGTGTGGTGTGTGCACATGTGTGTGGTGTGTATGTGTGTATGTGTGTATGTGTGTGTCATGTGTGTGCACATGTGTGTGTGGTGTGTATGTGTGTGTAGGTGTGTAGGTGTGTGTGATGTGTATGTGTGTGTGTGTGGTGTGTGTGCACATGTGTGTGGTGTGTATGTGTGTGTAGGTGTGTAGGTGTGTGTGATGTGTATGTGTGTGTAGGTGTGTAGGTGTGTGTGGTGTGTAGGTGCGTGTATGTGTGTGGTGTGTGTGCACATGTGTGTGGTGTGTAGGTGTGTAGGTGCGTGTATGTGTGTGGTGTGTGTGCACATGTGTGCCCTTGTGTGAGAAGAGGTTGCTGGTAGACCCTCCTCACTGTCTCTGTCCCAGGTCGCCTGCCTGGGTAGGAGATGGGAGCATGGCCTGTGGCTGGGAGGTGTCAGCCTTGGTGGCCCTGGCTGGGCTCCCTGCCCAGGATCCTCCATCTCCAGGTGACAGGAGCCGTCTCCTGCCTTCCCGGGTGCCGGCGTCTCTCCCGTCCCATTGAACCCCTGTTGGAGGAAGCTCCGTCTGTGGAGCACGAAGCTTGCAGGGCCACCTGGGGCCCAGGCCTCTGCTCCCAGTCAGGAGTCCATGTGGGCGGCCAAACGCTCCCTGAAGGCACAGGGTGGGAAAGGCGGGATCCAGGGACCATCGCCCTGTGATGCCTGGCCTGGTGATCCTTGGCCTGGTGATCCTTGATCCTGTGATCCATGGCCTAGTGATCCATGGCCTGGTGATCCTTGATCCTGTGATCCATGGCCTAGTGATCCTTGGCCTGGTGATCCATGGTTTGGTGATCCTTGGCCTGGTGATCCTTGGCCTGGTGATCCATGGTTTGGTGATCCTTGGCCTGGTGATCCTTGGCCTGGTGATCCATGGTTTGGTGATCCTTGGCCTGGTGATCCTTGATCCTGTGATCCATGGCCTAGTGATCCATGGCCTGGTGATCCTTGGCCTGGTGATCCTTGGCCTGGTGATCCATGGTTTGGTGATCCTTGATCCTGTGATCCTTGGCCTGGTGATCCTTGGCCTGGTGATCCATGGCCTGGTGATCCTTGGCGCCATGATCCAATCACCAGGAGGCCAGCGAGCACAGTCAGCTCAGGACTGTCTGGATGTCTCCTCCTGTCCTCCTTTTGTCCTCTCCTGTCCCGTCCTATCCCCCTCCTCTTCCCCGTCCACGGTCCTTCTCTGTGTGTGCTCAGGGGACAGCTGTGCCCTGTCCTGGGTGGGCCCTCAGGTGCTTCTGGTGGATGTGGAGAAGTCAGACCCCGGGAGGAGGCTGATACCCAGTGCTCACGCTTCCCTAGAGGAAAGATTTGCAGAGATGTCACAGCAGGGATGTTGGCACACTTCCCTGGCTAGAGACACAGGGGATCAAGATGGCCCACGAGTCCCCAGAGCCGACGTGGGGTGCCGGTAGAGGCAGGCCTTGGTCTTTCATCCCTGGACAGCATGTGTGTGGGGAGAGGCTGCCTCGTGGGGTGGGGGTAGCCGGGACTCACTGGCAAGTGAGGCTGGGGAGAACAGAGAGCAGAGATAGCCTGGCAGCCCGCAGCCTTGTCTGGGATGTGTGGCTGCTGAGGTTGCCGGGGAAGACCTCGCCGGCCTGGGTCTCCATTTCCAGGAAGACGTGGGAGGGCCATTACTTTCCTGGTGAGACACCTGTCCAGAAGCACCCTGGAGACAACCCTACGTTTACTTCAGGACAGCAAAGCACTTAATTCCTTGTCTTGATGCCAATGGCAGGTCAGAATCAAGAAATCAAGTGAATAGGGGCAAAGCCAACCACATGCAATTAGCCACCTCCTCAGACCCCAGCGAGAGCGTGACATGCACACAGCGTGGTAAAGGCTTCCACCTCCCCGGAGAGGAGCTCTCACCCCTGCCTCCTATGTGTGCCCGGCTGTGTGTGTGCATGTGTGTGCGTGTGTGCATGCGTGCACATGTGTGTGCATATTGGCGCATGTGTGCGCATGTGTGCGTGCACATGTGTGCACGTGTGCGTGTGCATGTGTGTGCGTGTGTGCACGTGTGCGTGTGTGCACACGTGCGTGTGTGTACACGTGCGTGCACACGTGTGTATGTGTGCGTGCACATGTGGGTGCATGTGTGTGCGTGTGCATGTGTGTGCACATGTGTGTGCACGCACATGTGTGTGCGTGTGTATGTGTGCGTGTGTATGTGTGCGCGTGCTTGTGTTTACCCATGGGTGCAGGTGGCTGTGTTGATACGTTTGTATGGAGACATGTCCTTGTGTGGGGGTGTGGGCGTGGGCGTGTGTGCGTGCACAGAGTGGCCCGTGTGTCTTGGGTGGTGACCAGTGTTGGTAGTGGACACAGCACTGGCTGTGGTCCACCTGCGGCCCCTGCTCCGGCTGCTCTGTTAAGCACAGCGCACGGTGTCTCCAATGAAAAGCTACACAGCAATTTCGTCTCCGATCGATCTCAGGGAGGGAAAGGCAAGCCCTGCTCCCGGGCTGGTGCTCTGATGGCAGCTGCTCTCGACAGCGGACACATCAGCTATAAACGGAGATGTGTAGGGATCAATACCCCGCTCACGCTGTGCTAATTGAAAACCAAGTCAAGATTGGATGAATGTGAGGTCCTTTGGGGTCCATGGAGGCCTTGAACCAGTTCACAGTGGAAGCTCTGTCTGGAGCCGTTAACTGTCGGGGTGGTGGGTGGAGGTAGGCTGGGGTCTGGGGGAGGAGAGGGCTTGGCGGGGGGGCGTCCTGGAAGGAAAAGGGCCAGCCCAGCATGCTCATCCACAACCCACTGCCCACTAACTGTCCCTCCTCCACCCCCACTCTCTGTGTCTCCTGCCCACCACAAGCTCCCCAGGACTTGGTCCTACGCCTGCAACTTGAGCTGCAGGACTTGGTGTCGTGAGGCAGGGCAGGAGTGGGAGGCCTCCAGGAGGCCTGGTGATGCCGACCGCTGACCAGGATGTGGGCTCAGGGCTCCAGGCGGCTCTGCAGCCAGGGCCAGCATCGCTGCCCTAATCCACAGGGCTGCTCCCAGGACCAGGGCTCAGAAACCTGTGACAGCAGGGTGGGCACAGTGGGGGGCCACGCTTCTGTTTCTGGGGCTCTCAGGAAGAGCCCATGGCGCTGTCTGGGGCCCAGGTGCAGAGTGGCCCCACAGCTGCATTTGGCTGTGGTAACACGATGTCCACAGGTGGTCTCTCCGTGCCCCCATGTGCTGCCTGGGGTCTGAGCACCCCGGTACATCACGGATGCCAAGGCTCTCTGTCCCCAAGGTCCTGGCCGTAGCATTGCAAGAGCCCTCTATGTGATGTGGAGGGACTGTGACCACTCCCGCGCTAGCACCAGAGTGGAGGCACAGGACTCACTGCAGCCACCCAGGGCCCAAATCCCGCAGGGGCTCCAGGCCCACCATAGAGCTTTGGCCACCGCCTTGCTGCCCACATCAAGACGGCTTGAGCCCGAACACACAGCACTGTGTCCACTGTGGAGAGCCATCTGCTGCCGGCTGCCGGCGGCCCGGGCAGGGAGGGTGGACACATGCTCAGGCCAGGCCTTCCTCTCTGAACGCCCGCTCCCTGGGGCCAGCACCCTGACCAGCACCACGAATAGCACTGGACGCAAATCACAGGCTTTATCCTCACCATTAATCCAGCTCAGAGCGGAATCAACAGGGACTTCCCCGCACGCCCAAGTCAGGGCGTGAGCCCAGCCGCAGCCTGAGGCACCCATCTTTCAGTGAACGGGGCCAGAGCTGTCCAGGGAGGGAGCAAGCCGGAGCCCAGCATGTTGAGACCGCAGGGAAAGCTAGGTCTTCTGGTGTAAAAGTCTGGGGTGTGCTGGGAAGGAGAGTTGGGATTCATGCTGGTGTCAGACTGCCGTGGGGCTAGTGGGTGTGAGGACTGCCTAGCGCCAACGGGAGACACCCCAGGCTTGGCCAGTCCGGCTGCCAGGCCTGCCTGTGCCAGGGCAGAGAGGGTGGGCAGTCCTGGCCAAGGATCCTGTATAGGTAGAGTCCCTCAGTGAGAGGGCCCTGTGGATGGGCAGAAACTGCTGGGAGAGGCCAGCTCAGGTGGGCCGACGCCCGGAGAGAGGACCCCGCAGGCAGGCAGAGGCCCGGGGAGGGGACCCCTCAGGCAGGCAGACGCCCGGGGAGAGGACCCCTCAGGTAATTGCAATCCACAGTGTTTTTAGTCCCAGGAGGCCGCAGTCTTCCAGAACAGGACTTCCTACTCCAAGGTCCGCTAGGCTCACGGACCAGGCCTTGTGTGGGCATAGCTTGCCCAGAGGGGGCCTTGGGCCTGAGCCCTTCTAAAGACTGCTCTCACTGGGTCACTTGGTCAGTGGTGGTCCCAGGTCCTCTTCTGTCCATCCGGGCACCTCAGCCAGGTGTGGGGAAAGGTGCTGAGGGCTTGGGTCTGTAACCAAGTGCAGAGAAGCCAGCCCCAGGGCCTGGGAGGTGGCAAGACTGCGTGGGGAGAAAGGCCTGTAGGAGAGCCGAGTGCCCTGCCCCCCGTCTCTCCCCCAGCTCCTGCCATTCCAGCCTGGTGTCCCAGCCGTGGGCACCTCCATGCCTCAGGCTGGGAGTTGACGTGTGCTCGTCGATGCTTCACCTGTGCTTTTACCTTCGTGTGCTTCTGACCCTGTTTGAAGCAGAAGAAGGCTGTTGTGGACAGCAAGTCCATACGTTTATGTCATTATGAGGCAACCAGCAAATTGCAGGAAGGGGCTGGCGCGGGGTGGACCAGGGTCTGGCTGGGGCGATGGGGAGGCCAGGTCTGAGCCTCAGTCTGCGCCCTGGTTGGTCTTCAGTAGCCCAGCCCAGTGGATCCCTGTCTAAAGGCTCACCCAGGGCCCCTCCTCACTCCCACCATCCCTGCAGGATAGGCTGTGCAGGTCCACCCCTCTGTATTTGAGGGAGCCCCTGAGGTGACCCCACCCTAGCCTGCAAGAGGGCGCTCATTCTCCTGCAGAGGCTGAAAGAATTGCCAGCTCTGCGGCTTCTGGAGTGATGTCATGGCTCTCAAGGTGTCCTTGTCTGTTCCTTTGGGTGTGCTTTGCTTTGGAATCCAGGCACGTGGCATGTGGAAGCAGCCGCCGTGCCAGTCTCCTCTGCCCCTGGACGCCTTGAGGGGCCACACCTGTGACAGCCGGGTAGCATGCCCCCCCGCCCCCCCCCCCCGCCGCACTGCAGCCTTCACAGCTGTGTTAATTTGGAAAACAGGTCATTGGAAATTAAATTGCTCAAAATAGGTCACCAATTATAATTCTGCATTCTGTTAAAATGAGAGCATCTGAAGCCTTTATTAGTTTACTGCAATTAAAGGCAGAATACTCAGAGTTGATGTATTGCCAGTTCTGTTTGCCTCTCTCACAGCCTCCTCGGGTGGCTGGGCCTCTGGGGACACGGTTCTCCTGGCGTCGTGGCTCAAGGTCTCCAAAAGGCTGTGGCTGGCCCTGGCAGCCCCGAAAGAGAAGCCGTGTTGAATCGCCAGGGAGGACAGGGAAGCTTTCCCTCCAGCAAAGGGGATCTTGACTACTGCACACTCCATGAGGAGTGCCAGCCTCCTGCATAGAAGTCCCCACTGCATGGCCTTGGGCATGGGCTCTCTCTGCTGGAGAAGGCCCCTGAGCCCTGGAGGCAGAGGCCCTGCAGACGAGACTGCAGGCTGCACAGCTGGCCGCGCTCTCCTAAGCGGGTCAGGGCGAGCTGTGTACTTGCGCTGTGCAGACGAGACTGCCACGTACAGAGGGGTCAAGGACGCTGGGGGCGCGCAGCCAGCATCTGTGGAGAAGGTTTGAATCCAGGCACCTGGCTCCAGTTTGTTCCCTGTCCCTGGCTGTGGTCCACATGGATCTTTCCCCAAGGGACAAGCGCTAGGCAGGTGGGTGCCTCTGCCCACTGTGGCCACACAGAGCAAGCTGGCTTTTGTCCTTCCTTGAGGAGGTCCAGACACTCACAAGTGACACAAAGCCCTGTCCTTGAAGGCCTGGGCCTGGGGCTCAAGACCAAGCCCACTGCATAGACCCATGTTGCCCAAAGTTTCCAGGGCCGTGTCTTGTAGAGCAGAGGACAGGCCCAGGCTGGCCAGCCCAGGCTCCTTCCCAGTTCTGCGTAGGCGCTGGGTCCCTGATGAGAGCCCCAAGGGTAGCCCAGGCTTCCCGGGGGTGCTGAGATGGAGGTGGCTCTGGCTGGAGAATGACTCCCCTGGGAACCCACTGTGATGAGTGGGTACACGAAGATGGCACCTCTGGCCCAGAGCAGCCTCAGCACCGGAGTGGGCTGCTGTGTCTACGCCAGGGTGCAGCTGCACTGGTGACCCAGATGAGACCTGTGGGGAGCCACCTGGGACAGGCTGGAGCCTGGCCCCTTGGCCTGCAGCCAGTGTCACTCCACTTGGACTGGCCGCCAGGCGAGCACGGTGTGGTGGGCAGTGTGGCCCAGGCTGCCTGCTGAGGTCAGAGGCAGGTGGAGGAGGAGGAGCACAGTCCACACGGATGGGGACACGGCGACGCTGTCCGCAGACTCCCGGCCCTGACGCCCTCCTCTTCACAGGGTAAACATCTTGGTTTGCTCCAGCAGAAGATGCAGGGCAGGAAAGCCAGGCGCAGGCACGGCTCTGCAGAGCTGTCTGCTGATGTGCTTGCGACGACACTAAAAACCAGCATGCTGTGCAGGGAGAATGGCAATGGATGGAGGTCCAGGACACAGGGAGGGCCTCGAGCCCGGTGGCCTGGGGTGGCGTGTGGGTCGTGGAGGGGGCCTGGAGCTGTGTGACAGAGGGGCTCTGCCCGACATCCCTGTTGTCATCCTCCATGGAGCACAGCCTCGCCAGCGCTCTGCCTCTTGCGCACCGGGTCCACGCATGCCTTTCCCCTCCGCTTGCGGGAGGTCATCACAGGCCTGGACGCAGAGGTGGCCCCGTGCCTGGCCAATGGCACCTTCGGATCTAACATGGGGGTGACCACCTGGGTCGGCCCAGGCCCCAGGATTACAGACCTGAACTCGTGTGCTTGGCTTTTATTGTTCCTGTGAGTGTGTGTGAGTGTGTGTGAGGGTGTGTCTGTGTGTGTGTGAGAGTGTGTCTGTGTGTGTGAGTGTGTGAGTGAGTGTGTGTGTATGTGTGTGTGAGTGTGTGTGTCTGTGTGTATGGGTGTGTATATGTGTGAGTGTGTCTCTGTGTGTGAGTGTGTCTGTGAGTGAGTGTGTGTCTCTGTGTGTGTATGTGTGTGTGTGAGTGTGTGTGAGTATGTGGTGTATGGTATGTGTGTGTGAGTGTGTGTGTATGTGTGGGTGTGTGTATGTGTGAGTGTGTCTGTGTGTGTGAGTGTGTCTGTGTGTGAGTGAGTGTGTGTCTCTGTGTGTGTATGTGTGTGAGTGTGTGTGTGAGAGTGTATGAGTGTGTGGTGTATGGTATGTGTGTGTGAGTGTGTGTGTATGTGTGTGTGAGTGTGTGTGTATGTGTGAATGTGTCTGTGTGTGGTGTGTGGTATGTGTGTGAGTGTGAGTGTGTGTCTGTGTGTGTATGGGTGTGTGTATGTGTGAGTGTGTCTGTGTGTGTGTGAGAGTGTGTGAGTGTGTGGTGTATGGTATGTATGTGTGAGTGTGTGTGAGAGTGTGTGGTGTATGGTATGTGTGTGTGTGTGTCTGTGTGTCTGTGTGTGTGAGTGAGTGTGTGTCTGTGTGTGTGTGAGAATGTGTGAGTGTGTGGTGTATGGTATGTGTGTGTGTGTGTCTGTGTGTGTGAGTGAGTGTGTGTCTGTGTGTGTGTGAGAATGTGTGAGTGTGTGGTGTATGGTATGTGTGTGAGTGTGTGTGAGAGTGTGTGGTGTATGGTATGTGTGTGTGAGTGTGAGTGAGTGTGTATGTGTGTGTGTGAGTGGTGAGTGTCTGTGTATGTGTGTGTGTGTGAGTGTGTGGTGTATGGTATGTGTGTGTGAGTGTGAGTGTGTGTGTGAGTGTGTATGTGTATGTGTGTGTGTGTGAGTGTGAGTCTACCAAAATGAGAGCCGCAGCCTTTGTCTGCATCGTCCTGTGAAAGTCTGGTTTTGGCGGGGCCACACGTGTAGCCCTGTCTGTGGGGTGGGATGGAAGGCTTGCTCCACTCCCATGGGCCTCTATCACTGTCCCCCAGTGGATCTGGCGGGTGGACAGAGAACTGGCCCTGGGGATCAGGGAGTGGAAATCTGAGCTGGATCGGCTGCAGATCTGAGGTGGGGCTGTGTGGCCTCCACACAACGCTAAGCCCGGAGATGACTGAACCAGCCTAGCACGTGCAGGCCACCAGAGGACTGCCGGAAAAACACCTGCATCACACATCCTGCCACACACCAGGGCTCCTATTGGCCACGTTTCTCTCTGCACAGGATGTGCGCCACGATAGCAAATGCCATCAAGATGCTCAGTGGGAAGCAGACTGGAACTGCCAGCCCCGCCACTGGGCACTGAGGTTCTGGAAGACCCAGCCCAGAGGCAGTGTGGCCTTCAATGCTGTAGGTAGCAGGCTGGATCGGAGAATCCTGGATGCCTCAGAACAGAAGGGTTATAGCCCTCACTGTGCCCAGAGGTGGGGACCACTGGTGTGCACATGTGCACGTGTGTGCGTGCGTGTGTATGCATGGGGGAGGGAGCAGTAACAATCTCTCAGCACTGTCCATCTCCAGGCTTGCCTTCCACCACCCATGAGGAAAGACGAACCCTGTTAGGCATTACTAGAATCTTGCACCAGACAACTGAAACATGCATATTTTCCTCAAGCACAGAGAACTCATGGAAAGAAGGAAGTCTGCACACATTCCCACAGGCTCAAATCATCCACCACCAAGACATTCTCTCAAGGTGGGTATGGACCTGGCTTCAAATTGTGATCCTCAAATCTCAACCCCCTGAATAGCCAGAATCACAGGCATGAGCCACTGGTTCTAGCTTTGCCATTCCTGAGTGTTTATCATGGCTCCATCGCCTCCCCTGAGAGCTCACCATGGTTCCATCACCTCCCCTGAGAGCTCATCACAGCTCCGTTACTTCACCTGAGAGCTCACCACGGCTCCATCGCCTCCCCTGAGAGCTCACCACGGCTCCATCGCCTCCCCTGAGAGCTCACCACGGCTCCACCACCTCCCCTGAGAGCTCACCACGGCTCCACCGCCTCCCCTGAGAGCTCACCACGGCTCCACCGCCTCCCCTGAGGGCTCACCACGGCTCCATCACTTCACCTGAGAGCTCACCACGACTCCACCGCCTCCCCTGAGAGCTCACCATGGCTCCATCACCCCCTCTCCTGAGGGCTCACCACGGCTCCATCGCCTCCCCGGAGAGCTCACCACGGCTCCATCACCTCCTCTGAGAGCTCACCACAGCTCCATCGCCTCCCCTGAGGGCTCACCACGGCTCCACCGCCTCCCCTGAGAGCTCAGCACAGCTCCATCACCTCCCCTGAGAGCTCACTACGGCTCCATCACCCCCTCCCCTGAGGGCTCACCACGGCTCCATCACCTCCTCTGAGAGCTCACCACAGCTCCACCGCCTCCCCTGAGGGCTCACCACAGCTTCATCACTTCACCTGAGAGCTCAGCACAGCTCCATCACCTCCCCTGAGAGCTCACTACGGCTCCATCACCCCTCCCCTGAGGGCTCACCACGGCTCCATCGCCTCCCCTGAGAGCTCACCACGGCTCCATCACCTCCCCTGAGGGCTCACCACAGCTACATCGCCTCCCCTGAGAGCTCACCACGGCTCTATCACTTCACCTGAGAGCTTACCACAGCTCCATGGCCTCCCCTGAGAGCTCACCATGGCTCCATCACCTCCCCTGAGGGCTCACCATGCCACTCCTGAGAGCTCATCATAGCCATCTAGGAAATGGAAAGACTGGTCACGGGCTGGGGCTACATGTGGCTGGCTCTGAGGAAAGCCTCATTCCCAGGGCATCTGACAGGGTCCTGCCCATCAGAACAGAAGGCGGAAGACTTGGGTAGACATTTTGAAGTGAAGATAAACCAATGCCGTGGGGGTTCTAACAGCAACCCCCAAGCTGGTGCATATACATAGTGGGGTTCTGTTTGGTGGGAGTCAGGAAGGGGCTCCTGTTCCCCTCAAAACACAGCGACTCTCCCACTCCCTTGGACTTCCCCTGATTCCCGACTTCACCACTCTTGGCTCTATGACAACCCCAGACTCCCTCACTGAGAGCCCTCCAGACTCCATGCGGGAAGGAAAGGCCAGGCACCTGTAGGCGTGGTTCTAGGTGAGATAAAGCCAGTCTGCGGAGCCTGGTGGGGAGCCTGCAGGGGCACTCGTCTGAAGCTGCCTGGAGTGCGTGCGCACGAGATGCAGGAGCTCTGCGCCCACGGAGCCAGCAGAGCTGCTGCGTTTCAAAGGGATGGGGGCACTTGGGCCCAAGAGGCATAGCTTATCATCCCACGCCCCCCCCCGGCTCTGCCGGTCCTGGTGAGCCGCTCTGATGGCCTCCAGCCCCCCTGCCCCGGGCTGCCCACCTCGGAGGAGGCCTTGGCCTTCTGGGGAAGTCACTGCTAAACGCCATCCTCAGCTCACGAGAACCAGATCAACTCGCGCGTTCAGAAGTGAATTTTCCAGATTTAGTCAGCAGGGTTTCGATTCACAGCCATGCTCTTCACTAAAGTGCTCTAAAGAAGTCTCGGCCAGGCTTTGCTCATGAGCCGGGGGGATCCTTGATGCTCACCAGTAAACCCCACCTCTGGCACTGGCCACGGGGCCCCTCGCTGAGGCCCTCTCCTGCCTGTGCAGCCGTCGCTCAGGAGCATTAGACTTGGTGGAGGGCTGTGTTCCTGCATCAAGGTGGACCTGTCTCTGCCTTGTCCTCAGAGTGGACAGAGAGTGTGCTGTCCAGATGTGTGGCTAGGGTGCTCCAGCTGTGCTGGGAAGCCCTGTCCCTCTTGCATCCAGGATAGAGTGTCACGCTGCCCCCCCCACCTCGAGCAGGGCCAGGCTGCCTCCCTCCCTGCAGCAGGGCCGGGCTGCAGTGCCCTCTGCAGTGGCCCGGAAGGGCACATTCAGGAAACCAAGAGCCGAGCCCACGTGGCAGCAGCTGTGCTGCACACAGCCTCTGGCTAGACAGCAGAGTGCAGCAAGCACACGGAGAGCGCGAGCCATTCTGAGGAGAAGCTGCCCGGCTCTGCACAGGCCCCTGTCCTTGTGGGTCAGGTGGTCATGCAAGGTGACATTCACCAGGGACTCCCTCACCTGCATGGTGGCTGCCCTACCCAGCAGAGAGCCACTGTGAGGCTGGGACCAGAGGAGGAAGAGCCCGGGGACAAGTGTGCAGGCAGCCCAGGCCCCGGGGCTGGTGGGGGGCGCGGTTCTTCTGTGGCCGAGGGTCTGCAGGCCCTGCAGGACCAGCCACTCGGGGAGGGATGAAAGCCACACAGCACAACCTTTAGTCAAGTGCTGTTGTTTTTTAAATCAAAAAAGGCTAGAGACTTTCAATGTAAAATAAAAGGTCTCAGTTGCCCAGGGGCTGGAACGTTCCCAGAGAAGCCTAGCTGGGCTCAGATGTGCTGGCTATGAGAGAACCACACAGACGGCTCCCCGGGGTCCCGGGGTCCCGGGGTCCCTGGGCCACCAGCCCCGGGAGCCCTGGCAGGTGCCATCCTCAGCACAGGCCACCTGGAGGTGGGGCCCCCGTGAGTCCTAGCGGGGACGTCAGCTATGTCTAGTGCAGGCGGCTGTGTGAGCAGGCGTGTGTGCAGGTGTCTGTGTGACCAGGCGTGTACACGCACATGTCCGAGCGAATGCATGTGAGCATGCTTGTATGAGCAGGTGGTCTGGGGTGCAGCCATGTGTATGTAGGTATGAGTGTTTGCCAAAGTGTAGACGTGTGCGTGTACGTGTGTGTGTGTGTGTGTGTGTGTGTGTGCGTGCGTGCGCGCGCACACCCGGCAGCAGTGCTTCTGCCCTCTTGCTGCGGTGTCCAGGATGTGGGCTGACTCATGAGCTGGCAGGTCAGATGGGGACAGGCCCAGGTGGCCCTGTCCGGCCTTGCAGGGGAAGCAAGTGCTTGGCTCACACCTGGGGCCCCCCCAGACCCCTGCGGAGGAACAGACAAGCCTCGAGTACCCTCCCTCCCCCTGCCATGGATGGACGATTCGTGAAGCGCTGCCAAGTACACCAGGAAGAGCTTTCTCACCACAGACCCACAGCAGCTAATAAACAGCGAGCCTGCGGTCAAGGACGGTGAAGGGCTGTGCATGTCCTTCTTAATAAAGGGAATGAAGGAAGACTTCCACCCTTCAGTGCTGGTGGCCGTGCGTGTGGCGGGGCCAGCGAAGTGAGCTCTGCCGAGGGCCAGACGTGGGGGCTCCCGTGAGCTCC
The DNA here is from genome assembly GCF_031878675.1 of Megascapheus bottae. Lineage (NCBI taxonomy): Eukaryota > Metazoa > Chordata > Mammalia > Rodentia > Geomyidae > Megascapheus > Megascapheus bottae. The sequence goes on from NC_143526.1 coordinate 48,736,494, forward strand.
CTCCTCCTGCTCCTGCATCGGTGGGGCTCGTACGGGAGCCCCACGAGTCTCCTTTCCGCTCTCACTTCTAATCAGAGCTGCCCTTTCTATAACGCGCAATTCTTTGCTGGCAGAAAACACAATCTTAGCAGAGAAAGTGACGCCTGACCCAGGAAGGAAGGGGTTGGGAGGTCATGACCTCCTCCCCACACTGTCCACGCCAGCCCGGGCAGGGCAGCTGCAGCCTGAGCTCCTCACGGGCTGAGGGTGAAGGTGAGCGTGGCGTGTAACAGGGGCGGTGGCAGGTGTGGCTCCAGCCTCTGCTGGAGGGCAGCTCGGCCCCTGGAGCGCAGGGCTCTTCTCATCTCAAGTGGTGCCCAGTCACGCCTGCCCTGCCCACGCAGCAGACAGGGCCACTGGGATGCCGGCCAGGAATCTTCTGCCTGTACTGAGACAACCTGGGTTTTGTTTTTCTGAGATGGAGGAAGACACAATCAAGATCCAGAGACCTTGGGTTGTGGGTCGTGTGGTCCCCAGCCTGGCTCATCTCAGCTTCTGTGGCTTGCAAGGGATCCTCTCTGGTCCCTGGGGCCCTGGGTGGGGCCGCACCTCATTCCCACACTGCGCCACGCCTCCACAGGCCCTCGCTTACTGGGAGGGGGAAGGAGCACGGGGGGGGGGGGAGGAGAGCACGGTGGGGGGAACAGCAGGGAGGGGGAGCGTGGGGGGGAGGACAGGCTCTCTCTGGGAGGGTGCAGGAGTCCCCACTTTGCATTTCAATGGGTTTTTATTAATCCACCTGCACATGCACAAAACCCTTTCTGTGAGGCGCAGGGAGTAATTTAAGCTTCAGAAACAAAAGGGGACGAGCGTGATTGTTCTCGGTTACAGATGTTTACTCTGCCCCCATTTCCACTCTGTCTAGTCAGTGACGACATAAACACGGCGTGTCCCCTCCGTGTCTCCCCGCGCTTTGTTCTGGGGACAGCAGCCTATTATGATGTCACACAGCCGGACAGCATGGCACCCCCTCCAGACAATGGAGGAACAGGGCCGCGAGGGGCACACGGCAGGCTGTGAGGGAGGAGGGGGCACAGTCCTGGAGAGCGAGGGGCCCGGGGTGGGGGGGCAGCGAAGCCCTCTGACCGCAGGGTGGTCCATGGCGGCCACAGCAGGGGGTACAGACTTGGCCGAGGCTCCAGAGAATTTCTGCAGGCGTGCGTGCGGCGGTGGAGAGGCCAGGCCCGCAGCTGCGTGGACGAGTGCAGGGAGGGTGTGGGGTTCAGCTCCGCCTGGGCCCGCAGTGTCATCTTGGAGACAGAGTGGGGGCCACATTCCACTCATGATTCCAGGGCTGTGGGTGGAGGCAGAGGGGCTTGAGCGCTTCGTGGGTGTGGGAGTGGGAAATAAGAAAGCTTGCAGCACGCTGAAAAGGGAAGTGTCTGCCTGGGGCCACAGCTGTGGCTCAGAACAGGAGCCAGCGTGGCCCCACTCGGGCCCCAGGCCAGGGAGGGCCAAGGGTGGACGAGCAGGAAGGACCAGGAGAAACAGGGTCAGGGGAACAGCAGAACCTGCCCGGCCGTGTGCAGAGACCAGCCAGCCTCCGGTGCCAGGGGTGCCTGCGTGGGAACCCTGAGATTCCCACCTTGGACACAAAATGCAAAAGTACTGCGACTTTTCTATACTGCTAGCAAAAGGCAGAAAGTAAGTGTAAGGAATGTCAGAATGTCCTCTGGGCCCCCGAGGACACAGAATGCAGCCCGCCGGCGGGGAACACCGCAGGGCCACGAAGCCTTCCCAGAAGGGCGGAGAAATCCCCGACATGCATGGAGGAACAGAGGACAGAGAGGACACCTTCCCCTGGTTCTGCTTGTTCTCTATTCCTTTTGTCTGTGGTCATCATGTCTGAGCCACAACCTCTGCCTTTCAATCCACTTAAAGTCGTATCTTCTCCCCACCTCTGCGTTCCTTCTACCCACAGTCAGACTGCCCTCTATTCCCTCTCCTCTTGCTCCTCCTTGATGCCTCCACTCTGTGCTGGTAACTAGACGGCCCATCGCGTGTGGGTGATGACGTTGAGAGATCTTTTCTACTTTGCTCCCTTCGTGTTCTCATTGACCTCTTGGAGTACGAATAACTGCTCTCCGTTTCTTCCTCACAAAACCGCACGCTACTTGCTTTGCATTCTAGAAGCCCCATCACCATCAGTGCCACGCCATCTCCATCCCCTTGCCCCTCCGGCTGGCCTCAGTGTACCTAGATCATAAACACATCATCCTCCACGCTTGCCTTTGTTAGGAGGTGTGGTTGTGGCTGAGTGGATGTAGCTGTCCTCGCTGTGAAGGCCCAAGCGTGAGAAGTGAGGGATCACCAAGCCACGTCTCTCCAGTCCACCGATAAAAAATGTAAAGAATGAGAGAAACTATGCCACAAGCCAGCCTTTACCCGTCTCAAGTAATCTGAGAAATGAACAATGAAATACAGAGGAGGTGGAAATTGCAATGTGAAAACGAGGTCCTAGATGCATAAATCCCAGCCTAATTAAAAAACCAAACAACACAAATAGAGAAGACAACATCAACACGTCCCCCTCAAAAGTCTACAAACCCACGAAGAACTTAGAGGGAAGAAGAAATTTCAGATTAAAAATGTAAGTGACACAAGTGACCAATGAAATGAGAGAACATGTGTAAGTAGCTGAGTGAATGCAAAGAAGACGCAAACAACAGCTCAGAAAGAAGCCCAACAGCTGAGTGTGCAACTGGAGCTTAAAAAAGATACAGAAATCTTGAAATGAAGCGAATTTAAAATCGTTTGCAATCAAGAGCTCAATAGCCCAAATAAAATGACCAAAGTGAAGCCAGGGAGAGGGGCTCATGACTGTCACCCTAGCTACTCAGAGGCTGCGATCTGAGGAGCAGGGTTTGGAGTCAGCTGAGGTAGGAAAACCTGTGGGGCTCATCTCCATGAACCGCAAAGAGACTGGAAGTAGAGCTGTGACTCCAGGGGTGAAGAACCCTGGACAAAAACAGCTCAGAACCAGTGCCTCGTCCCCGAGTTCAAGCCTAGGACTGATGTGCATATGTACACACACGGGTACACACACACAGGTACACACGCACCACTTGCAAGCACACACTAAAGCTAAATAGAACAGAACACGTTAAAAACAGGCTATTGTCAGAGACGGACGATATTGCAGGGGCAGGGTTGAATCAAACAGTAGAGGACATTGAAAACACAAATGCGATCGACAAGACCTCCGTGGCCCAACAGAAGGCCAAATCACCACCATTAAAAGGACAATGGCTCAGAAACGAAATTGGAGCAGCAAACTCAACCTTTTTTTCCAGTCCTGGAGCTTGAACTCAGGGCCTCGGTGCTGTCCTTGGACACTTTGCTCAAGGCTAGCACTCGGCCACTTGAGCCACAGCACCACTTCTGGCTTTTTCCCAGGACGTGGTTCAGAGGAATCTAACCCAGGGCTCCCTGCATGCACTCTCGTAGGCCAGCACTGTACCTCTAGCCCAGACTTGCACCCATCTTTCTTGATCCAGAGAAAGAGGGGCCATGCTCAGGAGGATGAAACCCAAACAGGCCAGGGCTGCAGAGGAACAGCAAGCCACACACACTGGCAGCCAAGTTCTTAGTATAAACTCCCAGGCAAAGACATTCTCCAGCCCCGAAGAGGCATTATCAGCCTAGATCAATGCACCCAGTGAAGATATCCTGCAAAATTAGGGGGAAGAGATAAAAACTTTCCATGACAAACCAACACTAAAGGAATCTACAATGACAAAGCCAGCATTACAGAAGGTCCTTAAAGGATCTCACACACAGAAAAGGAAGACAAAGGAAGACATGAAAGTACAGGGAGAGAATAACCCAGCAGATGAGTAAAGTGGCAAGGGAGAAATGGGAAAGAAGTAGATGTCATTTCCCCAGAGGGAAAAAAAAAGCAACATGGCAAGAAATACATCATAGTCAACAAGATCAACAAGGAAGGTCAACTGTCCCAGCTGTCTGAACAGAAGGCATAGAATAGAAAGCTGGATTCAAAACAGAGGACCCGACTATTTGCTGTCCACAAAAAATATCTCTCAAAGATAGAGACAGGCATGGAACTGGAAGAAACACATGCTTTTCCACGCCAGGGGACCCTGTGATCCGGCTTGCAGCATCCACGCTTCTACCTGACAAAACAGACTGTGCCACAAAATGAGCCGGGGAGACACGGGAACCCCTTCATCTGGCAAAACCCAGGGAGAGGGAGTCCGCCATTAGCTTTCACATCACAGCAGAGCTTTGAGGCCAGCGTCTCTGCCGGCGGAGGGTGGCGGGGACGGGATGGCACCCACCCTCCTGTGGGGGAGGCCCTGGAGGGGTCCTCAGAGTTGTGGGGTGTGGAGGCTCTGGGAGAGATGGAGAATTGTTTCTAGCATGTTCTGTGGGGGTAGAGGATTGATTAACTTCCCACAAGTCCTGTGGACTCCCTCTCCCCAGCACACGGGGAGGGGATGTGGTGCGGGGAGGGATGGGGAAGGGTCCCTGCTGCACTGGCCTCTTCTGCTAGTGTGCAAACGCCAGCCCCACGCAGGCCCCACCCACGCCTGGGGGGACGACGGAGCCTGTGCCTGTCTGTGTGAGGAGGACTGTGGGGTGACAGAGCCCGTGCCTGTCTATGTGAGGAGGACTGTGGGGTGACAGAGCCTGTGCCTGTCTATGTGAGGAGGACTGTGGGGATGACAGAGCCTGTGCCTGTCTATGTGAGGAGGACTGTGGGGATGACAGAGCCTGTGCCTGTCTGTGTGAGGAGGACTGTGGGGATGATGGAGCCTGTGCCTGTCTGTGTGTGAGGAGGACTGTGGGGTGACAGAGCCTGTGCCTGTCTATGTGAGGAGGACTGTGGGGATGACAGAGCCTGTGCCTGTCTGTGTATGAGGAGGACTGTGGGGATGACAGAGCCTGTGCCTGTCTGTGTGTGAGGAGGACTGTGGGGTGACAGAGCCTGTGCCTGTCTGTGTATGAGGAGGACTGTGGGGATGAGGGAGCCTGTGCCTGTCTATGTGAGGAGGACTGTGGGGTGACAGAGCCCGTGCCTGTCTATGTGAGGAGGACTGTGGGGATGACAGAGCCTGTGCCTGTCTGTGTGAGGAGGACTGTGGGGACGATGGAGCCTGTGCCTGTCTGTGTCTGAGAAGGACTGTGAGGATGATGGAGCTGGTGCTTGTCTGTGTGAGGAGGACTGGGGGATGATGGAGCCCGAGCCTGTCTGTGTTTGAGAAGGACTGTGAGGATGATGGAGCTGGTGCCTGTCTGTGTGAGGAGGCTATGGGGACGATGAAGCCCATGCCTGTCTATGTGTGAGGAGGACTGGGGGACGATGGAGCCTGTGCCTGTCTATGTCTGAGAAGGACTGTGGGGACGATGGAGCCGGTGCTTGTCTATGTGAGAAGGACTGTGGGGATGATGGAGCCTGTGCCTGTCCATGTGAGGAGGCTGTGGGGACGATGGAGCCAGCGACACAGTGAGTGGCCCACAGGCCTGGCTGACTTTCCTAACATCGTGCTCTTCTTCCCGCATCGATGATGCCAGACACCGGGTGCTGGACTGTTTCCACCAGCAGCCTGTACACGATGCTGCTTCACAGGCGGGAGTGCTGAGAGGGCGTCAAGGCCGTCGTGTCATGACCAAGTCTCTGAGGTGCGGTCTTAGTCCTGGCTTGGGCAGGGCCCTGGGAGGCGTGCGGGTGCTGTGTCCCACAGGATCGTGGGTGGGAGACTGGGGAGCCCTGGCCTCGAGTGCCCCCGTCCCCGTGTCCTCACAGAACACACGCAGGCCGCGCCCACACCCTCTGCACAGGAGCATGGCTCTGTCGCCATGCCAGCTGTCAGCCTCCACGGGTATTTTAGGACCTGCAGCCCATCACCCTGCCTTTCCCTAGAACAACGCCTCCCGGCCCTGACCTCGCGCTGGACCCCAGCGGCCACGCGGAGCTGGGACCCGAGCCCTCTGTGGGCTGCATGCGTGCACGCTCAGCACACACAGAGAACAGCGCACACGTGTATGCAGCATGCACGCAGGGGCGCCATGTGCATGACACACGTGTCCACGGCATTTGAACATCCACATCGGGGACCGCGTGCCTGCTGTGTGCACACGAGCCAGCTGCTGTTTGCCAGGGAAAGACATCCAGAGGAAGCTGGGGAAGCCTGTAAGGCAGCAGACGGGGAGTGTGTGAGTGTGTGTGAGTGTGAGTGTGCGAGAGCGTGTGAGTGAAGGTGACCGAGTATGAGTGTATGAGAATGTGAGTGTGAATGAGTGTGAGCGTGAGCGTGTGAGGGACTGAGAACTTGTGAGAGCATTGAGTGATTGTGAATGAGCGTGAGTGAGTGTGTGAGCGTGAGAGCATGTGAGTGTGGATGAATGTGTGTAAGTGTGAACGAGTGTGAGCGTGCATGAGAGCGCATGTGCATACCAGCACATGCCAGCACCCAGCCTGAGCTCCGAGCCTGGACCCGGGGTCTTCGGAGGCCCTGGTGAGGAGCCCAGCGCTGCCCTGTCCTTCTCGGGTCACGGTATGGACGCCACTGCATGGTGGGAGAAGGCGCTGGCAGGGCAGGCTTGACGCCGCCTGCCTCTGCCCCCACGCGGACGCTGGTGTACGGGCTCAGCTGCCTTCAGTGATGGGGTCCCCCAGAGTCTGCCCTCCCGGGTGGGACTGATGTGGTTTGTAGGCCCACAGGCTGTCTGCTTGGTGATCCTGTCCTGGGTGGGGTGGTGGGGGTGCTGTCTGTTCAGAGCCAGGGGCTGTGCTTCTCTGAGCCTCCCAGGACAGCCTCACTGCCCAGTGTGCAAGGTCCCGAGGCAGCGTGGGGTCCAGGCCTCCACCCTGAGCAGTGACGGAGACAAGACTGCGGGCTGGGTGGCTGGGTGGGGTGGGGAGGGCGTCCTTTCCTCTAGTCCCTGCTGAGAACACTGGGCTCCACGCATCACAAGGCCTCCGGGGGCCCTGAGGGCACATGGCCTGAGCAGGGCCCCTGAGGAAGTGGGAATGCCCAGGATGGGGCTTGGCACAGCAAGGGTGCACCCTGGGGCCGAGGCCTGGCGCTCTGCCCGGCTGCTTGGCCAGTTCCGTTACCATGGCTGAGAGGTGGCAGGACCGGCGAGGCCTGGCTGCAGGTTTGGAGGCGGTCTGTGTGGACACTAGCTGGACTGGGCGTGTAGCCTCGTGATCCAGAGGAGTGAGGCCACCAGAGGACAGAGAGAGAGGTGAGGGCCGAGGGGGCCTGGGCGGGGCCTGGGCGGGGCCTGGGCGGGCCGAGCGGCTCCATGGGCCTCTGTCTCTCACATGTCTGGAGGCCCAGTTTGCTTCTGTCAAGGCTCCTGAGCCTCACTCAGACCCACCCAGGGGAGAAGGGGAGCAGACACCTGTCAGGCTCCGCTGGCCCCCCGGGGACTGGGGCCCTGAATTCCCCTGTGCTGTGGCTGGGCACGGCACCTTGGCAGGCCGACGGCAGGAAGTGCAGGCCACAGTCTGTGCCACACAAGGAAGCCGTGTGGGCTGGTGGTTGGGGTGGCGGTCTGGACCCGGCAGCAGGCGTGGCTCCTCTGCACCTCTGCAGCCTGGGATGTCTCACGCCGCCTGTGGGGAGGTGCCAGCACGCCATGCCAGCCTTCAGAAGGCCCCACCGAGCCCCTCTGCGCCCATCCTGCCAGATCAGTGTCCCGGGGCAGTGGAGGGCCCCACAGACCAGAGGCACCTGTGGTGCTGTGGGCGCCATGGCGTGCCTGGCCCCACGGCACGGGAGCAACAGGTCCCCGTCCACCCCCTCAAAGGACTCGCACACACGAGACCTGGCCGTGGAAGGACAGCCTGGCCAGAGCGAAGCTCGCCAGAGCTGGCGGCCCAGTCTGCCAGGGTGGTGCCATCAGGAAGACTGCTTCTTCTTAATGACGCTGCTAATTGATATAAAACAGAAAGGACGCAGATTAGTTGCACGCAATTAGCAAATTAATTCTCAGCAATTACAGACTTAATAATGGAGTGGCTTCATGGCGCACACTGGCCTCCAGGGTTTATGGATGGCTCCTGGAGGCGGCGTTTGTGTCGGACCCTGCCAGCGGCACGAGGGGTCTGCAGAGGTCTCCGGCTTCCACACCAGAGGAAAACCCATTGGCTCTGCGCTAAGTTGAAGCTCAGGAGGAGCAAGGGCTTGATCCCAAATCACACAGCAGAGAAAGGGGTGTGGGGAGAGTGCCACCTCCTCTCCCAGCCCCATGCCCAAGACGCACGTGGGCTCTCACGCTGTTGCCTGCTCAGACATGCGCTGGGAAGTGACTTTGTCTGCAGCACATTCTTCCAGTTCGAAGGCCCTGACCTCCATAAATAAAAACATCTCAGAGGCGACTGTAACGCCCTGCTGTATCCGTTAAAAGGGAAAAAAAAACCCCACAAAAACCAGCCCACTGTAATTGATGTGAAGTTCACCTTTAAATTGCAGTTCATAAATCACATTAAACTCTTAAATCTACCGCCTCTCACAGTCACTTTTAAAAAATAGAGTATTTTTTTAGTGTGGCCTTGGATTGAGCTGTAATTACTTTAAAAGCATCTTTGGGCAATGGTCACCGGCATCTCGATAGAGCAGCTTCTAGCATGTCTGGCTGCGCTGGGCCAGCGCACTGGTGTGTGAAGGGAGCAGGGGTTCGGCCGCCAGCTCACCCTGACCCAGCCTGTCTGCCACAGCAGGGGCTCAGGGGTGGCCCAGGTCCTGGGGCTGGCCACGGAAGGCCGCTCCATGCAGCACACTGGACTCGGCCGCGCTCAGAGCTCCCCAGGGCTCTCGGCTGTGGGGAGGAAGCGCTTTCTTGGACCTTTTACGCGCAAGGCAGGGCCACTTAGAAATGTGGGGCCTTCCTTGACCTGCGCGGCCAAGATGGCCAGGAGGCTTGGGGTTGGGGTCTGCCTTCCGTGTCTGCACAGCTGATGGCATCAGATACACTCTCAACCCCCCAGCTTCAGTCCTTCATCTGGTGATGGGCCATTAGCCACCTTCCAGGGTGCAGGGCCTGCTGAGCTCCTGCCCCACTGAGGGAGAGTGGAGCCCTCGCCCCCCTCGTGCTCCCCAGGCAGCCCCCTGCCTCTCCTGCATGCCTGCAGCCCTGCGGCCCCTGAAGAAGCCTGGCTTGGCTCTGGATCCCACACCCTTTCTCTCCATGGCTGGTGTCTAGTGGGTTTGGACGCCTTCTCCTGGACACCCCAGGTCCACCCGAGTCTCCTCGGCAGTCTCCACATTCTGTACCTCTCTCCCGCCCTCCCTCCCTCATCCACAGCCTAGCCCAAGCCTGGAGCCTACCAAATGCCTCACAGCTGCAGCCCCCGCTGCGGGCCAGAGAGCCCTTCATACAGCCATTCACAAACTGCAGACCCAGCTTTATAGGACTGGCCAGGTAGAAGAAAAATGTGTGACAACATACATGCACGTGCATGCATACAGGCATGGGCAGGTGAGCATGTGTGACTGCACGCGTGTTGAGGAGAAAATGAGAGTGGTTTGGAAAAAACATTTGAAAAAAATCATGATAATGTGTGGATAGATACAGTACAAATTTCAAAGACCATGAGTCACCGTGAGCATTGTATGCCAATATATTATGAAAATGTCAGTGAAATAAATTATTTTGTAGAGAATCTCTGGCAAAATTGACTCAAAAATACAAAATGAGTTATATTCCATTGAAGAAGTCAAGTCAGTGATTAAATCCCTTTCTCCCTGTCTGCCGTTTGCTTGCTCATTCACACACACACACACACACACACACACACCCCTCTTATGTGTGTGTGTGTGTGTGTGTGTGTGCATGCGTGTGCGTGCCAGTCCCGGGGCTTGAACTCAGGGCCTTGGCATTGTGCTGACCCTTTGTACACAAGGCTAACACTCTACCACTTGAGACACACCTCCATTTCTGGTTACTTGGTGATTAATTAGAGATAAGAGTCAAATATGTTTGTCTCCATGGTCTGGCTTTGAAACATGATCCTCAGATCTCAGCTTCCTGAGTGGCTAGGATTGCAGGGCTGAGCCGCCAGCACCCAGCTTGATTTTAAAGCAAAACTGATACCTGGCAAAAGTTTGCTGTACTTTTCTAGGAAGGCGAAATATTATCTTTAAAAGTGACTCATAGAAAAATAAGGAAACTATTCACCAAGCTGGTACAATCTTGCTATCAAAAATTAACGTATGGGCCGGGAGTTTGGCCTAGTGGTTAAAGTGCTTGCCTAGCATGCATGAAGACCCGGGTTCGATTCCTTGGTACCACATACATAGAAAAAAGGCGGAAGTGGTGCTGAGGCTCAAGTGGTAGAGCTCTAGCCTTGAGAAAGTCCAAGGACAGTGCTCAGGCCCTGAGCCAAAGCCCAGGACTGGCAAAAAAAAAAAAATTAACATAACTAGAGAAAATTCTAGCAGATAATATCCAGTGGTGTAAGAAAACAATGACGTAGAACAAGAGAAAACCTTTGGTACAAGCATGAAGACCTAGAAGAGACCTACCAGGCTCTCTTGGAAAGGAGGAGAAGCAAGGACATGCATCCACAAGGCCAGACTCATTCCTGGAAAATTAGAACAAAATGCAGGTTCACAGGGATGCTGCTGCAGGAGGTGATAACACCGGGCTGCGCCTGGAGGTGGAGGTGATGGCATCGGCTGGTCTGGTGGCCTTGCTGGCTGTCCCGGGGTGATCGGGTGGCAACAGGAAGAGCACATCTGAGTCTGCATATACATCTGACCTTTCTCCTCCTCCTCGTAATTCTACGAGGATTTGCTCACAGGGCTCCGCTCCTCCCTGGTGAGTTTATTTCATCCTAATCATCTCCCCGGGCTACATCTCTCCACATCACGAGCAGGATTCAGTTTCCACCCTCTGCTTCAAAACTGGGATCCAGCGTTGGAGCCTTGGGGAACAACTAAGCCACCCCACAAGGCCGACCAGGAAAACCAGCCGAGCTTTCCTACACCATCAAGGAAAAAATCGAGCTGAAGAGGGAATTCAGAGAGCAATCTCATTTACTATCGCTTCAAGAGAATCAAATCCTTCAGAATAAAACTAACCAAAGAGGTGAAAGATTTGCTTGCTGGAAACTGAAAAGCATTGCAAAAGCCACTGAAGAAGGTGTAACTAAAGGGGAGACACCCCATGCTCAGGGGTGAGGAGCCTTGATGTCACTGACAGTAGCCGTCGAAAGGATTTACCCCGCCTGTCATCCTACTCAGGAGGCTGAGGTGTGAGGCTCACAGTTCAAAGCCAGCCTGGGCACTAAAGTCCCTGAGACTCATTTTTTTTTTTTTTTTTTGCCAGTCCTGGTCTTGAGCTCAGGGCCTGAGCACTGTCCTTGGACTTTCTCAAGGCTAGAGCTCTACCACTTGAGCCTCAGCACCACTTCCGGCTTTTTTCTATGTATGTGGTACCATGGAATCGAACCTGGGTCTTCGTGCGTGCTAGGCAAGCACTTTAACCACTAGGCCACACTCCCGGCCCATCCCTGAGACTCGTATTTCAATTAACCACTAGAAAACTGGAAGTGGCATTGTAGCTCCAGGGGTAGGGCGGAAGCCTGGAGCTGAAGAGCTTAGGGACAGCGCCCAGGCCCAGAGTTCAAGCCCCAGACCAACAAAAAACAAATAGTTGGATCTACAGATTTAGTGCAGCCTTGATCAAAACCCCAAAATGTAAAGGAAATTCTAATTTTCATGAGAAACTTCAAGTAACCTAAACAAGCTTTAGAAGAATAAAATTGGGGAAATGATATTTATCAATGTCAAAACTTACTACAGGGGCTGGGGATTTGGCCTAGTGGTAGAGTGCTTGCCTAGCATGCACAAAGACTGGGGTTTGATTCTCAGTACCACATACATAGAAAACGCTGAAAGTGGTGCTGAGGCTCAAGTGGTGGAGCCTTGAGAAAGCCAAGGACAGTGCTCAGGCCCTGAGCTCAAGCCCAGGACTGGGGAAAAAAACAGACCAAACCAAACCAAAACTTACCACAAACCACAGTAATGCAAGTAGCACGACAGTAGCTTAAAGAGTAGGTCAACAGAAGGATCAGCTCCTAACCACGCCAGCTGGCCTTCCCCAGGGGCTGGGCCATTCCTGGGCGGGGGGGGGGGGGGGGAGGGGGGAGGGGAGGCAGAGTGGGACAGCTAAACCCACGTGCCAAGGGCCACAGCTACCGCTTCTCACCAGGTGGAACATTCAATGGGCAAAGACCCCCGGGTTAGCACTGGAGCTGTGAAACTCGAGAAGAGAGCGGGAATGAGTTCTCCGGCCTTGGAGGGGGTGATGGAGTCTCGGCCAAGGTACCCAGGACAACAAACAAAAGGATGAGCTGGGTCTCACTGAATCTGAAAGCTCTGGGTATGGAAAGACATTGTTAACAAAGCCGGACCACTTGCAGAATGGGAGATGTCTGCGAATCCTGGTTCAGCTATGGAGCAGGTACAGGATCCGAGGGGACACCTCCTCAGCTCCTTCCTGGAGCGCACACACGCGGCCAGTGTGGCAGTCATCAGAAAACAGCACAGGATGGTGAAGCTGTGGGGAAATGGCTGCCCTGCCCGCTGCCAGTGGGAAGGGCACTGCTTCTGTGGGAAAGCGGTTGGCTGTGCGCCAGGCGCAGGCACCCTGCTAATGTGTGCGGTGTGGCACGCTCCAGGGGTGCCGTCCACTCTTAGGCCTCGCCTTAGTTAGGTTCCAGGATCTCCAGAGAGGCGGGGCAAGCAAGAGCACCTGACTCTGAGGGGCGCCCAGGCGGGAGAGGGGCTCCGGAGGGGATGGAGAGGGCTGGCTGTGCCTGGGGGGGCACACTAGCCTCAAGCTGAGCATCAGGGACGGCATCAGGCCCTGAGTTCAAGCCCCATGGCCCATAAGAACCAAACAAACAAACAAAAAGAACCTGAAGGAGACCCACAGGAAGGCGAGCCCCTGAGCCACAAGCATGGCATTTCTGGGTAATCCTGAAATTAAAACAACCATGCCGCAGCCGCTCTGAAAATGGGATTTGCATAATTTGAAATTTGAGGAAAATCTCTAAATACTTTAATTTTGATGGAAACTGTTTCCACTGCTGACATATGTCTACACCTATAATTTCAGCTGATAAATTGCTGTAATTTCTCCTCCATTTCATGTTCTTTTGCACATTAATTGTCAGTTGCAGAACAAGATGCTTTAGAAAAGAAAGGAAGAGAAATAATGGTGTGGCCGGCCTGCGGGAGGCAGCGTGGATGATCACGCAGCTCCGGGAGGGAGCAGGGTGGAGTCTGGCCTCCCGGGCGCGGAGCCCAGCCCGGCCTAAGTACTCAGCCGCTGGGGAAGCTACAGCCTGCGTGCCCGGGTCTCCCAGAACTCACATATGTGCAGACAGACAGACCCTGACACACGTGTACACACGCACACTCTTAAACACTCACACTCCCAGCCTCACATCCCCACATGCACAATCTAGGGCACACTCAGGCCCCAACTCCCACCTACGTAAGTATCACACTCATGCACACACATCACCTAGCACTCACATGTACTCCTACATAGTACACACTCACAACTAACACACATACCCATATCCACAGTTTAACCCATGCACTGCTACACACAGTCACACAAGCCCCCAAACCCATGTGTACGCAAATGCCAACTCTTGTACACAACTCACACCCAAAGCATAGAACACGTAGTACACATTTGTGCACTCACAGACACACGCGAGTTTGTGACTGTGTGACACATAGAGACTGAAATCCACTGGGTAGGCCTGATCTAGGAGCAGGAGCAGGGGGAGAGGGCGGATCTCCCTGCCCACCTTCCAGGTCTGAGGTTGCCCTGACTCCCAGGCCTGTGCTGGCCCCTCAGGGCTCCTGATTGCCCCAGAGCCAGAGCTGGGGCCTTACTGCCTCTCTCCCTGTGCTGCTCAAGGCTCACTCCCTGAGGGGTTGGAAGCCGGGAAGCAGGACGCAGCCCGGGGACACGGCCTACCCCAGGGCTGTGCCAGGCAGGTGGCACTGGCTGCAGGAGGCCGGGAGGGCCTCGGAGGGCCGTTCCCTTCCCTCTCCAAAGCCAGGCAACTCTCCCACCTTCCCTGCCCTCTCCTGCCCCACCCTGGCCTGCTTGCTGGACGCAGCCACTGGGCCCAGCTAAAGGGCAGGCACAGGGCGCCCAGCAGGGCAGTCTAGGTGGTTCAGGTGGAGCCACTGGACTGGAGCCACTGTCCCTGAGCTTTTCTGCTGAATTCCAGTGCTTCGGCTGCATTGCCCTCCATCGTGGAGGAGGTGGTGGTAGCTATTTGGAGATAAGAGTCTCATGGACTTTCCTGCCCTGACTGGCTTCAAACCATGATCCTCAGATCTGGACTTCCTGCAAAGCCAGGACTGGTGCCTGGCCAATCCTGACATTTTGCTGGTTAATTGGAGAGAAGAATCTCATAGATCTGTCTGCCCAGGCTGGCTTTGCATCGCAATCCTCAGATCTCAGCCTCCTGAATAGCTAGCACCATGGACGCCTGCAAGGAGCCAGCCAGGCTGGCCTTCGGGGATGGGGGCCCAGCCACTACCTCAGTTTCCTCCCCCTCCCCTGCCCAGGATCTGTCTTCCATCTGCTTGGGGCCTGTAGATGCCTCCCTGGCTTTCCTCTACGCCCTTCTTCCTTACTGCCCCTCTCCCTCCTTGTAAAAGCAGCCATTTCTTAGCAGGAGCCATCACATAGCACTGCCAAATTACTCCATTAGCTTATTATTCATGATGAAAAATCATTCTAATAACGTTTTCTGAGCTCTTGATATTCACAGGCAGGTTGTCTAAAGCCCCTCCCTCCCTTCAGCTCTCCTTTTGTAAGAGCCAACCTATTTTTAATAAAGAATATTGAAATTAAAGTCTAGTCACTTGCAATATGCTACAGTTAATACATATGCTTTCAGTGTCCTGAGCTGATCCAAGAACAAGGGAGGAGGGGAGGCTGGTGGGGATGCTGGAGGGGATGCTGGAGGGGATGCTGGAGGGGATGCTGGAGGGGATGCTGGAGGGGATGGATGGAGGGGAGGCTGGTGGGGATGCTGGAGGGGATGCTGGAGGAGATGCTGGAGGGGATGGCTGGAGGGGATGGATGGAGGGGGTGCTGGAGGGGATATTAGAGGAGATGCTGGAGGGGAGGATGGAGGGGGTGCTGGAAGGGGATGGATGGAGGAAGTACTGGAGGGGATACTAGAGGAGATGCTGGAGGGGAGGATGGAGGGGGTGCTGGAAGGGATGGCTGGAGGGGGTGCTGGAGGGGATGGCTGGAGGAGATGCTGGAGGGGGTGCTGAAGGGGATGCTGGAGGGGATAGCTGGAGGGGATGGTGGAGGGGATGGCTGGAAGAGATGCTGGAGGGGGTGCTGAAGGGGATGCTGGAGGGGAGGCTGGAGGGGATGGCTGGAGAGGATTCTGGAGGAGATGCTGGAGGGGATGCTGGAGGGATGGCTGGAGGGGATGCTGGAGGGATGGCTGGAGGGGATGCTGGAGGGGATGGATGGAGGGGATACTGGAGGGATGACTGGAGGGGATGCTGGAGGGGATGCTGGAGGGGATGGCTGGAGGGGATGCTGGAGGGGATGGATGGAGGGGATGCTGGAGGGATGGCTGGAGGGGATGCTGGAGGGGATGCTGGAGGGATGGCTGGAGGGGATGCTGGAGGGGATGGATGGAGGGGATACTGGAGGGATGGCTGGAGGGGATGCTGGAGGGGATGCTGGAGGGGATGCTGGAGAGGATGCTGGAGGGGATGCTGGAGGGGATGCTGGAGAGGATGCTGGAGGGGAAGCTGGAGGGGAGGCTGGAGGGGATGGCTGGAAGGGATACTGGAGGGGATACTGGAGGGATGGCTGGAGGGGATGCTGGAGGGGATGGCTGGAGGGGATACTGGAGGGGATGGCTGGAGGAGATGCTGGAGGGGATGCTGGAGGAGATGCTGGAGAGGGAGGCTGGAAGGGATGCTGGAGGGGAAGCTGGAGGGGTGCTGGAGGGGATGCTGGAGGGGATACTGGAGGGATGGCTGGAGGGGATGCTGGAGGGGATGGCTGGAGGGGATGGCTGGAGGGGATGCTGGAGGGGATGGCTGGAGGGGGTGCTGGAGGGGTGCTGGAGGGGATATTGGAGGGGTGCTGGAGGAGATGCTAGAGGGAGAGGCTGGAAGGGATGCTGGAGGGGGTGCTGGAAGGGGTGCTGGAGGGGATGGCTGGAGGGGATACTGGAGGGATGGCTGGAGGGGATGCTGGAGGGGATGGCTGGAGGGGATGGCTGGAGGGGATGCTGGAGGGGATGCTGGAGGGGGTGCTGGAGGGGGTGCTGGAGGGGATATTGGAGGGAGAGGCTGGAAGGGATGCTGGAGGGGTGCTGGAAGGGGTGCTGGAGGGGATGCTGGAGGGGGTGCTGGAAGGGGTGCTGGAGGGGATGCTGGAGGGGATGGCTGGAGGGGATGGCTGGAGGGGATACTGGAGGGATGGATGGAGGGGATGCTGGAGGGGATGCTGGAGGGGATGGATGGAGGGGGTGCTGGAGAGGATGCTGGAGGGGGTGCTGGAGGACAGGCTGAAAGGGGTGGCTGGAGGGGTGCCAGAGGTTGTGTCACAGGTTGTGCCAGAGGGTCACAGGAAGGAGCCCCTTGTCCTGTGTAGTGCCTGAAGCCCTGGCCCCTTTCTTCCTCTCGGCCGCTGCTGACCTTTCCCCTCCCTGCTCCCTGGTGACCACTCCTTCCTCCCTCCTGCCCCTCCCTCCCTTCCAGAGTCCACTTGGACAAATGAGTGGCTGTGTAGGAAAGGGGGCTGCTCCCTGCTGACCCGACCCGGCCTCTCTCCCCCTCCCTGCTGCCCTCTCATTGTGGGGCTCTGGTCCTGGCCTCTGATACACTCTGTGGCACCAAGCGGCCCCAGCCAGCGTCCCCCAGGGGCTTCCATCTAGGCAGCAGTTGTGCGGCTTGTGTACCCAGCACATGAGGTGGCCCGCGCACAGCCATGCCCAGGGGCCCCTGTGGCCCTCTGTCCACCAAGCACCTGTTCCAGCCCCGTGGGGCTCAATGGCGCCCGGGCCCAGGGTGGTCACAGACTGCTTTCCTGAGGTAAACCGAAGATGGACGGGAGAACAGCCGTTCTGAGCTTCATTTCCCTACAGAAAGGCGCCAGGCAGTGAGCAGCCAAGGGCCTCGGCATGCAGCAGCCGCCGTCTCTGGAGCTGGGCGCGGGGCGGGGCTGCCCTGCCTCCGAGGCAGCCCTGGCAGCAGAGAACTTGGCAGACAGCCCCGCAGCCCCTCGTGCTCACACCAGGGCTGCTCTGCTCGGCCACCTCAGCTTCCTGCCGCAGATTTTCCAGGAAGGTCTGGAAGGGCCCTCTGGGTCCCGGCTGCCCTGAGAGGGGCCACACGCGGCCAGCATCTCAGGCCTTCCTGGCTTGGCAGCCAATAAAAAAAATTCTGATTAATTTATTTCTGATTAGATTTAAAGGATTAGACAATTAATTGTCCTGTCTGCTGTGCCGTGTTCTTCAATGTGGTAGTGAACTCACAGCTCCCCAGTGGTCAATGTTTTCAGGAGTCCGGTGCCCAGTGGCCTGTGGGGCCTGCACACCGCCGCCAGGCAGGCCAGCTCCGATCACCAGGCTGCCATGGCACCGCCCCTCGAGTCAGCTCCCCGTGTGCATCCACCTGACGAGTCCAGGGTGTCCAGAATCATCTGCAAGCCTTACACATTTGACCTTCCTACCTGCAGGCCACTCCCAGCCCTTCTGAGAGGAAACAGCTAGGGATGGAGACCGGAGGTGGGGACACAGAGTGGGGGCACTCACAGGATGGGTAAGGGGGATACGGAGGAGGGACGGGAGGACACAGGAGGGAGGGAGGGAGGGGAGGAAGACATGGAGGACCCTTGCGCTTGGGCAGGGAGAAGGGATTTCTGCTCCTGGAGCCAGCAGGCTCCTCTCCAGACACCCCCGGGCTGAAGATATAACAACAGCTCCAGCCGCTTCCTGCCTGCCTCCAGCAGGGCGGCCACCAGCCTGCACCTTCCAGGAGCCAGAGCCAGCCACCTGCAAGGTGACTCTCCCAATGGCTGCCTGCTTTTCTGACCTGCCCCAGGGCAGCTGAGCTTAACCTTTCAAACTTCCCAGCCCACGAATTTCCTCTCCACATGTTCTCACTAGAAGTAAGTGTTCACCTCATTTAAAACACGAGTGACCTTTTCCTCTGCCCCTTTCCCCGTGACTCAGTCAGTGGTGGCGGGGCTCTGCTGGTCCCTCCACGGGGGACTCACCCAGCAGGTGAGGACTCTGCAGCCAGACCCACCTGCACCCTCCTGGGTCTGGTGTGTCTCTGGTTACTGGAGGAGGAGGTGCAGGTGATGCCGTCTCATCCCCTCCTCCTGGGAAGTGCTCCCCGTTCAGGCCCTTCCTGGGGTGGGGCTAGGCCCAGCAGGCCTCTGAGGTCCCTGGAGGGCTCCCACTGTGCCTGTGTATAGCCATGACCCATTTGCTTTTCCCTGAGTGCTGCACATAACCTATAGCCTCAGTTTCCTAAGGCGACTTGGTCTCAGTCAGCAACCCTGACCCTGGGCAGGCAGCGAGCCGTTCTTCCTGCCAGGGGCCCTTGGTGAGCAGGGCCTGCGAGGGGCTTGGCCTCTACTGCCAGCATCTGGCCCTGCTGTCATAACGTGAGGCACCATGGGGGGCCAGGGCAGCACCCGTATCCAGTAACACTGGTGGCTCTGCGTCCCGCCCCGGGCCTGGCCAGACCTTGGGTCAAAGGTCCTCTGGAGGACGCCGAGCAGGAGGTCTGAGCAGGCCTTGTCAGCTGTGGTCAAGAGCTGTGCAGAAGGGCTTCAGCCGACTTCCTCGTGTCCAGGAGCCCCAGCTGACCATTGGGAGCAGAGAGGCTTGGGAGGCACAGCTGAGCCTGGGCAGCTCGCTGCAGCCTCCATGGTCCCGGCCAAGGGGCGTCAGGTCTGTGTGGTGGGCCAGCCGCCTCTGCGAAGGACCCTGGGCACAGGGGCACACGCAGAGCTGAGGGGCAAGGAGGGGACAATAAACAGAGGGTCAGTCCAGAGCCAGAGCCACGGGCCAGGCAAGCAGTGCTGCTGTCGGGAGGGGGCCATACAGCAGCCAGCTCAGCCCAGATCCAGGGCCTGGTCAGAAGAATATTCTGGAAATGTGTGCGATGCAGAAAGGCCTCACAGAGCTGGTGCCAGGGAAAACACCTGAGGAGAAAGACTGCTGGTTGCAGAGGCTTTAGTCAGTTGACTTTGCCCAGTGGCTTTAGGTGCAGGCAAGAGCACATTGGCAGAGGAGGCAGAGCAGCAGGAGCCACAGGTGGAGCAGGAGCCAGTGATGGAGCAGGAGCCAGGGATGGAGCAGGAGACTGAGGTGGAGCAGGAGCCAGGGATGGAGCCGGAGACAGAGGTGGAGCAGGAGACAGAGGTGGAGCAGGAGACAGAGATGGAGCAGGAGACAGAGGTGGAGCAGGAGCCAGGGATGGAGCAGGAGACTGAGGTATAGCAGGAGCCAGAGGTGGAGCAGGAGACAGAGGTGGAGCAGGAGACAGAGGTGGAGCAGGAGCCAGGGATGGAGCCGGAGACAGAGGTGGAGCAGGAGGCAGGGATGGAGCAAGGGACAGAGGTGGAGCAGGAGCCAGTGATGGAGCAGGAGACAGAGGTGGAGCAGGAACCAGTGATGGAGCAGGAGACAGAGATGGAGCAGGAGACAGAGGTGGAGCAGGAGCCAGGGATGGAGCCAGAGACAGAGGTGGAGCAGGAGACAGAGGTGGAGCAGGAGCCAGGGATGGAGCAGGAGACAGAGATGGAGCAGGAGACAGAGGTGGAGTAGGACAGTAGGACACAGAGGTGGAGCAGGAGCCAGTGATGGAGCAAGAGACAGAGGTGGAACAGGAGGCAGGGATGGAGCCAGAGACAGAGGTGGAGCAGGAACCAGTGATGGAGCAGGAGACAGAGATGGAGCAGGAGACAGAGGTGGAGTAGGACACAGAGGTGGAGCAGGAGACAGAGGTGGAGCAGGAGACAGAGGTGGAGCAGGAGACAGAGGTGGAGCAGGAGGCAGAGGTGGAGCAGGAGACAGAGGTGGAGTAGGACAGTAGGACACAGAGGTGGAGCAGGAGACAGAGGTGGAGCAGGAGGCAGAGGTGGAGCAGGAGACAGAGGTGGAGTAGGAGACAGAGATGGAGCAGGAGGCAGAGGTGGAGCAGGAGACAGAAGTAGAGCAGGAGCCAGTGGTGGAGCAAGAGACAGAGGTGGAGCAGGGCACCCTAGTAGGATGTGCGCTGCCTTGGAAATACCGTGTCTCCTCCTCCTGCTTCTCCCCAGCCTGTGTACCTGTACACCAGAGATGGCAGCCTTTCCTCCCCCTGCTCCTGATCCCTCCTCCTGGTTCCTCTCCCTCCTCCTGATCCCTCCTCCTGATCCCTCCTCCTGGTCCCTCTCCCTCCTCCTGATCCCTCCTCCTGGTCCCTCTCCCTCCTCATGATCCCTTCTCCTGGCCTCTGTCCTTCCTCCTTCTCCCTCCTCCGTGTCCCTCTCCCTTCTCCTGATCCCCCCTCCTCCTCCTGATCCCTTCCCCTCCTCCTGTTCCCTCCTCCTTGTCCCATTCCTCCTCCTGGTCCCTCCTGATCACTGTTTCTCCTCCCGGTCCCCCCTCCCTGTCCCTCGGTCTAGGCAGACCGGCTCTGTGGACTGTGTGAAATCGGCCGTGGGAAGCACTGGTTGTCTGTAGGAGGACTTAGAGTAAATCTCAGAGCTGTCGTCTGTCCGAGGGCCTCGCACCCCTGGTCATTTCCTGCCTTCTCTCCAGGCTGGCAGCTCTGAGCCAGAGCTCAAGGACACGGCTCCTGGAGTGTGAAGGTGGGTGGTGTGCTGTGCCGCCAGAGCACATGTGTGTGTGTGTGTGTATTTATGTGTGTACGTGTGTATGTGTACGTGTGTATGTATGTGTGTATGTGTGTACGTGTGTATGTGTGTGTATGTGTATTTATGTGTGTACGTGTGTATGTGTACGTGTGTATGTATGTGTGTATGTGTGTACGTGTGTATGCATGTGTGTATATGTGTATGCGTGTATGTGTGTATGTGTGTGTAGGTATGTGTGTATGTGTGTATGTGTGTCTGCGTGTGTGTATGTGTGTGTATGTGTACGTGTGTATGCATGTGTGTATATGTGTATGCATGTATGTGTGTATGTGTGTGTAGGTATGTGTGTATGTGTGTCTGCGTGTGTGTATGTGTGTATGTGTACGTGTGTATGTATGTGTATATGTGTATGCGTGTATGTGTGTATGTGTGTGTAGGTATGTGTGTATGTGTGTCTGCATGTGTATGTGTGGGTGTGTGCTCAGGCACAGAGCACACACACGTGTGCATACACACCTACAGACCCGATAGACTTGCAGGCAGGGGAGCCGTGAGGCCCTGAGGTCCCTCAGGAAGCAGTGGTTAGCGACCCTAGGATCGTGAAACACGATTAGCATGGTTTAAAACCGTTTATTAGTGAGGTTCCCCATAAAATCGGAGCGAGGCTCTGGGGGGGAGGGTTGGGGTGACGGCTCTAAAGCTGAAAGTCGTAAAATCCCTGGTTGGAAGAAATGGAGTCTGAATGGTGGGGTGGGCGGGCCAGGGCTGAGGCACCAGGAACAGAGCAGCCCAGAGCGTGCGCGCTGTGTGTGCGCGGCCCCGCGGCACAGCCGGCCACGGCCGGGTGCCTGGGTGACCCCGGCTCACCCCATCCCGGGGCTCCACAGAGCCGCCAGCCAGGCATCCGTGGCTTCACAGCACCCAGCCACGGTTGACTTCCCCAGCGTGGTTGTCCCTGGTCTCTGTCAGGTTGACTGCCCGGCCACGCCCCTGGACCCCGTCCTCACAAGGCAGATCTGCTTGGCCACCCCTGGACGCCGTCCTCTTGAGGCAGATCTGGCTGGATGCGACAACACAAACCTCCTGAGATCGGCTCCATTACCAGCTGGGTCAAACTGTAGCACCCCGGCTACAGTACGGTGCATGAGACCTGAGCAGCCTGCTGCCTGGTCAGGCCAGCAGCGGTGACCTCCATGCCGCCGAAGAACCTGCTCCCCTCCAGCAGAAGACAGCCCACGAGGCAGCCACAGAGGAAAGCCCTTGTCCTCCATTCTGCCCTCACCTAGAGCCCCAGGCCCTCAGGCTGGACAGGCCCTGTGTGGGGGGAGCTGGACAGGCCCTGTGTGGGGGAGCTGGACAGGCCCTGTGTGGGGGAGCTGGACAGGCCCTGTGTGGGGGAGCTGGACAGGCCCTGTGTGGGGGAGCTGGACAGGCCCTGTGTGGGGGGAGCTGGACAGTCCCTGTGTGGGGGGAGCTGGACAGGCCCCAGCTCTGCCAGAGAATTGGCAGTGCTTTCTGGGCTGCAGGGGTTCTTCCTGAACAACTCCCAGGAGACTCCTTGGGGACCCCTGGCAACCCCAGGAGGCCCCAGGGGAGTC
The DNA here is from genome assembly GCF_031878675.1 of Megascapheus bottae. NCBI lineage: Eukaryota > Metazoa > Chordata > Mammalia > Rodentia > Geomyidae > Megascapheus > Megascapheus bottae. The sequence goes on from NC_143526.1 coordinate 48,758,999, forward strand.
AGGAACAGTAGCTCACACCTGAATCCCAGCGAACCCAGGAAGCAGAGACCTGGAGCGTGCTGGCCTGAGCAGGAATGTCCACAAAACTGTCTTCAAAAGGATCAGCAAGAAGCCAGGCTGGAGGCCTGGTGGAGCTCCAGCCCCGCGCAAGAAAGGTGAAGAGTAAATGCTCCAGGAGGCCTTTGGTCCAGCCCTGGAGCCGTCCCGAAAGAGAGACAGCAGGTGGCCGGGGCAGATGGGAGCCGCGACGGGAGCCAGGACTCACCGCACCCACAGAGCTCATGCTGAACTAAAGCCCTTTTGACAGCTACTTAAGGATAATAAAAAAAGCATCAGTAAGGCCTGGTTTATTTCCGTAAGCACACCAGGGGCACTCACTCAGGAGAAGACACCAGCCCAGCGCTTTCCACACAGGGTCAGGAGACCTGTGGGCTGTCAGAGCCCCTGCCAGCCCAGAGGCCACCCCCCCCACCCCGTCCTGGAAGGCCACCCTGCCTTGGTGCTGCAGCCAGGACACCATCCCGTGGGGACTGACAGCGGGCCATTCCCAGGCCTCTGAGCAGAGTGGGGCCGGTCACTCAGGGCCTTCACGCAGGCTCCCTCCTGTCGGGGGGTCAGCTGGGACAGCGTTGGGGGTCACCACACGGGGCCCTCCCCAAAGGACCCCGGCACTACCCCCCAGCCGCAGCCCCTGCCTGGGTCACCCCAGGACCAAGCCTCAGCGCTGAGCTCTGAACACCTGCACTCATGCGTGCCCCACGGCCCAGCGCCTCCTGCGACATCGGGCTCTGGACCCCAGGCACTCTGGGACAGGTCCACCGAGGGCCAATGGGGGTGTCTGCAGGACAGGCCACGGGCTGCACGAGAGCGGCCTGCGGGAAACAGCAGGCGAGGTGATAGTTGATGAATCCCCAGCTCACTCCATTTCCTGTGGCTGATTTGATTCAACTCATCTCTATGCTAATAAGTGGGTTTTCCATTTGTTTTAGTGACTGAGGGGAGCGCTGCCGATATTTACATACGTTGATGTTTGTCAGAGAACCGAAGCATCTGTGATTTGAGGTTGGTAGAAAGGGCCTGGGGTCGGACAGCGCCCATCCCCGGCTGTCTGTGACAAGGTCCCCCCGCCCCAGTGGAGAGTACCCCACACCTCTGTGCTGGCCTCACAGCCCTGACATTTGTGCACCACCCTCAGGGGGCCCTCACCCAGACCCCTTCCTGGGAGAGCTGGGGCACAGCCCCCCTGCTGGGGACAGGACAGACTCCTTCCTGGATACCTGCCGCTCTGTAGTTGGCTGTAGCTAGGGCCGGCCAATCTGTGTCCTCCCTCCTGGCCCTCAGTATGACCTGCCCTGTCCTTCTCCAGGTCACAGTGGCCTGGTCTCCTGGCCACCCCTCCTCACTACTGCAGACTTTCTACCTCCTGGACTAAGCTGGCCACCTCCCCTGGCCTTCGGAAGTCCTGAAGAGGGCCTGGCCGAGGAAGGACCAAGAAGATCCACGGCTTCAGCTCCAGCCTAGGCTCTCGTGCGGCGCCTGCTGTGTGCGGTGCCTGGGCGGCCCGGCAGGTAGGTGGGTGGCCCCACCGCCCTGCACACCAGGACCGGGCCTGGCCTGGAGCCTGCTCCTTGACCCCTTGTTCTGCCAAGGGAGAGGGACTGGCTGCCACGGGCCTGGGGTCTGCACAGACGCCCAAGCCCCACACAGGCCCCGGAGATCTGCAAGCTGAACACCTGGTACCATGCGGCAAGGAGTGAGTAGGGCAGGGGCTGAGCTGGAAGCGGGAAGAACAGTGGCTGGAAAAGGGAGGAGACTGGGGAGCAGCTGGAGGCAGAGCTACGGGAAGAGATGTGAGGATCGAGAGGGCAGATGTGAGCAGGGGCCCACAGGGACAGGCCTGGACAGGAGTGGGGCGGTGCAGGAGGGGCAGGCCAGCCAGGAGTGGCCAGGGGGCCAGGAGGGCCCGGCCTGGAGAGGAGCAAGCCCTCCCGGAGGCAAAGCTAGAGAGGAGGCCTTGTGCGACCTGAAGAGAAAGGGCCAGGAAGAGAGAGGGTGTGGCCAGGACAGCCAGAAGGCGGGAGGGAGTGCCACAGAGGGTGTGGCCAGCCCCAGGCTGCTCTCTGCCGCTGTCCAGCGTCCAGCTGTGGGCAGCAAGCTTGCTTTCTTCCCCTCCCTCCCTCCCTTTCCTCCCTTCCTTCCGCCTTCCTCCCTCCATGCCTCCCTTCTTCCTGCCCTCCCTCCCTCCCTCCCTCCCTTTGTCTTTTCTTCTATCCTTCTCTCTCCCCTTGTTTTTTAAATCATTTTACAGTATTGGTACAAAGAAGTTTCAATTCAAGGTGTCAGTTTATGAACACAACGCATCTTGACTTGTCACCTCTGTCATTCGGTCCCGCTACCTGTTTTCTTGAGATTGTGGCTTGGGTGCTGAGAGACTTGGGGACAAATGGCTGTTGACCTTCAGGCCGGCTCCATGTGGTGGTGGCGTTGGAGCCAGGGATCAGGCCTCTGCCGTGACAGGACGAGGCAGGGAAAGCCTACCTCTGCAGCAGGTCGGGGGAGACATGTCATCGGACAGGCAGAGGGACCTCACTGTTGGGGACAGCTCCAGAATGGGGGACCCAGGCAGAGCCTGGAGCGCGTTCCGTGGGGGACCCCACCCACCTCCACAGGACAAGGGAACCGAGGACTGGCCCAGTCCCTCCGTGCTGCACTCGCAGGTCGCCGTACCTGCTAGGAGAGACCTGGGTGCGTGGCCTTGAGCTGAACGGATTCAGGAGGCCAGACACGGAGCCAGGGAGCTGGACGACCAAAGCCCACGCCGGGTCCTAACTCACATGCACCAAGGACTGGGGACAGAGCAGAGACAGCTGGACAGAGGGCAGAAGAGCCACCACAGCCCAGTGCTGCTCCACCAGTGTAGACAACACCACACCCCAGTGCTGCTCCACCAGTGTAGACAACACCACACCCCAGTGCTGCTCCACCAGGTGTAGACAACACCACACCCCAGTGCTGCTCCACCAGGTGTAGACAACACCACACCCCAGTGCTGCTCCACCAGGTGTAGACAACACCACACCCCAGTGCTGCTCCACCAGGTGTAGACAACACCACACCCCAGTGCTGCTCCACCAGGTGTAGACAACACCACACCCCAGTGCTGCTCCACCAGGTGTAGACAACACCACACCCCAGTGCTGCTCCACCAGGTGTAGACAACACCACACCCCAGTGCTGCTCCACCAGGTGTAGACAACACCACACCCCAGTGCTGCTGCACGAGGTGTAGACAATACCACACTCCAGCACTGCTCCTCAGGTGTAGACAACACCACAGTCAGTGCTGCTCCACCAGGTGTAGACAACACCACACCCCAGTGCTGCTCCACCAGGTGTAGACAACACCACACTCCAGTGCTGCTCCACCAGGTGTAGACAACACCACACCCCAGTGCTGCTGCACGAGGTGTAGACAATACCACACTCCAGCGCTGCTCCTCAGGTGTAGACAACACCACAGTCAGTGCTGCTCCACCAGGTGTAGACAACACCACAACCCAGTGCTGCTGTACTAGGTGTAGACAACACCACACCCCAGTGCTGCTCCACCAGGTGTAGACAACACCACAGTCAGTGCTGCTGCACCAGGTGTAGACAACACCACACTCCAGTGCTGCTCCACCAGGTGTAGACAACACCAAACCCCAGTGCTGCTCCACCAGGTGTAGACAACACCACACCTCAGTGCTGCTCCACCAGGTGTAGACAACACCACACCCCAGTGCTGCTCCACCAGGTGTAGACAACACCACACCCCAGTGCTGCTGCACCAGGTGTAGACAATACCACACTCCAGCGCTGCTCCTCAGGTGTAGACAACACCACACTCCAGTGCTGCTGCACCAGGTGTAGACAACACCACAGTCAGTGCTGCTGCACCAGGTGTAGACAACACCACACTCCGGTGCTGCTGCACCAGGTGTAGACAACACCAAACCCCGGTGCTGCTGCACCTGGTGTAGACAACACCACACCCCGGTGCTGCTCCACCAGGTGTAGACAACACCACACCCCGGTGCTGCTCCACCAGGTGTAGACAACACCACACCCCGGTGCTGCTCCACCAGGTGTAGACAACACCACACCCCGGTGCTGCTCCACCAGGTGTAGACAACACCACACCCCGGTGCTGCTCCACCAGGTGTAGACAACACCACACCCCGGTGCTGCTCCACCAGGTGTAGACAACACCACACCCCGGTGCTGCTCCACCAGGTGTAGACAACACCACACCCCGGTGCTGCTCCACCAGGTGTAGACAACACCACACCCCGGTGCTGCTCCACCAGGTGTAGACAACACCACACCCCGGTGCTGCTCCACCAGGTGTAGACAACACCACACCCCGGTGCTGCTCCACCAGGTGTAGACAACACCACACCCCGGTGCTGCTCCACCAGGTGTAGACAACACCACACCCCGGTGCTGCTCCACCAGGTGTAGACAACACCACACCCCGGTGCTGCTTGCTGTACCAGGTGTAGACAGTGAACACGACACCCCAGTGCTGCTCCATCAGGTGTAGACAGTGAACACGACACCCCAGTGCTGCTCCACCAGGTGTAGACAACACCACACCCCAGTGCTGCTCCACCAGGTATGCGATCAGAACCCTTGTTGCTGTCCCCATTCCTCCCAATCTTCTTTGTCCTGCTGAGTTCAGGATGGACTGATGATGTCTGGAGTGGAGGAGGAGGGGCGGTGTTGTCTGGAGTGGAGGAGGAGGGGCGGTGTTGTCTGGAGTGGAGGAGGAGGGGTGGTGGTGTCTGGAGTGGAGGAGGAGGGGTGGTGGTGTCTGGAGTGGAGGAGGAGGGGTGGTGGTGTCTGGAGTGGAGGAGGGGTGGTGGTGTCTGGAGTGGAGGAGGAGGGGTGGTGGTGTCTGGAGTGGAGGAGGAGGGGTGGTGGTGTCTGGAGTGGAGGAGGAGGGGTGGTGGTGTCTGGAGTGGAGGAGGGGTGGTGGTGGTGTCTGGAGTGGAGGAGGGGTGGTGGTGGTGTCTGGAGTGGAGGAGGAGGGGTGGTGGTGGTGTCTGGAGTGGAGGAGGGGTGGTGGTGGTGTCTGGAGTGGAGGAGGAGGGGTGGTGGTGTCTGGAGTGGAGGAGGAGGGGTGGTGGTGTCTGGAGTGGAGGAGGGGTGGTGGTGGTGTCTGGAGTGGAGGAGGAGGGGTGGTGATGTCTGGAGTGGAGGAGGAGGGGTGGTGGTGGTGTCTGGAGTGGAGGAGGAGGGGTGGTGGTGTCTGGAGTGGAGGAGGGGTGGTGGTGGTGTCTGGAGTGGAGGAGGAGGGGTGGTGGTGGTGTCTGGAGTGGAGGAGGGGTGGTGGTGTCTGGAGTGGAGGAGGAGGGGTGGTGGTGTCTGGAGTGGAGGAGGAGGGGTGGTGGTGGTGTCTGGAGTGGAGGAGGGGTGGTGGTGGTGTCTGGAGTGGAGGAGGGGTGGTGGTGTCTGGAGTGGAGGAGGGGTGGTGGTGTCTGGAGTGGAGGAGGAGGGGTGGTGGTGGTGTCTGGAGTGGAGGAGGGGTGGTGGTGGTGTCTGGAGTGGAGGAGGAGGGGTGGTGGTGGTGTCTGGAGTGGAGGAGGAGGGGTGGTGGTGGTGTCTGGAGTGGAGGAGGGGTGGTGGTGGTGTCTGGAGTGGAGGAGGGGTGGTGGTGGTGTCTGGAGTGGAGGAGGAGGGGTGGTGGTGGTGTCTGGAGTGGAGGAGGGGTGGTGGTGTCTGGAGTGGAGGAGGAGGGGTGGTGGTGTCTGGAGTGGAGGAGGAGGGGTGGTGGTGGTGTCTGGAGTGGAGGAGGGTGGTGGTGGTGTCTGGAGTGGAGGAGGGGTGGTGGTGTCTGGAGTGGAGGAGGGGTGGTGGTGTCTGAGTGGAGGAGGAGGGGTGGTGGTGGTGTCTGGAGTGGAGGAGGGGTGGTGGTGGTGTCTGGAGTGGAGGAGGAGGGGTGGTGGTGTCTGGAGTGGAGGAGGAGGGGTGGTGGTGTCTGGAGTGGAGGAGGGGTGGTGGTGGTGTCTGGAGTGGAGGAGGAGGGGTGGTGATGTCTGGAGTGGAGGAGGAGGGGTGGTGGTGGTGTCTGGAGTGGAGGAGGAGGGGTGGTGGTGGTGTCTGGAGTGGAGGAGGGGTGGTGGTGGTGTCTGGAGTGGAGGAGGAGGGGTGGTGGTGGTGTCTGGAGTGGAGGAGGAGGGGTGGTGGTGGTGTCTGGAGTGGAGGAGGAGGGGTGGTGGTGTCTGGAGTGGAGGAGGAGGGGTGGTGGTGTCTGGAGTGGAGGAGGAGGGGTGGTGGTGGTGTCTGGAGTGGAGGAGGGGTGGTGGTGGTGTCTGGAGTGGAGGAGGAGGGGTGGTGGTGGTGTCTGGAGTGGAGGAGGGGTGGTGGTGGTGTCTGGAGTGGAGGAGGGGTGGTGGTGTCTGGAGTGGAGGAGGAGGGGTGGTGGTGTCTGGAGTGGAGGAGGAGGGGTGGTGGTGGTGTCTGGAGTGGAGGAGGAGGGGTGGTGGTGGTGTCTGGAGTGGAGGAGGGGTGGTGGTGGTGTCTGGAGTGGAGGAGGAGGGGTGGTGTCTGGAGTGGAGGAGGGGTGGTGGTGGTGTCTGGAGTGGAGGAGGGGTGGTGGTGGTGTCTGGAGTGGAGGAGGGGTGGTGGTGGTGTCTGGAGTGGAGGAGGAGGGGTGGTGGTGTCTGGAGTGGAGGAGGGGTGGTGGTGGTGTCTGGAGTGGAGGAGGAGGGGTGGTGGTGTCTGGAGTGGAGGAGGGGTGGTGGTGGTGTCTGGAGTGGAGGAGGAGGGGTGGTGTCTGGAGTGGAGGAGGAGGGGTGGTGGTGGTGTCTGGAGTGGAGGAGGAGGGGTGGTGGTGGTGTCTGGAGTGGAGGAGGAGGGGTGGTGGTGTCTGGAGTGGAGGAGGGGTGGTGGTGGTGTCTGGAGTGGAGGAGGGGTGGTGGTGGTGTCTGGAGTGGAGGAGGAGGGGTGGTGTCTGGAGTGGAGGAGGAGGGGTGGTGGTGGTGTCTGGAGTGGAGGAGGAGGGGTGGTGGTGTCTGGAGTGGAGGAGGAGGGGTGGTGGTGTCTGGAGTGGAGGAGGGGTGGTGGTGGTGTCTGGAGTGGAGGAGGGGTGGTGGTGGTGTCTGGAGTGGAGGAGGAGGGGTGGTGTCTGGAGTGGAGGAGGAGGGGTGGTGGTGGTGTCTGGAGTGGAGGAGGAGGGGTGGTGGTGTCTGGAGTGGAGGAGGAGGGGTGGTGGTGTCTGGAGTGGAGGAGGGGTGGTGGTGGTGTCTGGAGTGGAGGAGGGGTGGTGGTGTCTGGAGTGGAGGAGGAGGGGTGGTGGTGGTGTCTGGAGTGGAGGAGGAGGGGTGGTGGTGGTGTCTGGAGTGGAGGAGGAGGGGTGGTGGTGTCTGGAGTGGAGGAGGAGGGGTGGTGGTGTCTGGAGTGGAGGAGGAGGGGTGGTGGTGTCTGGAGTGGAGGAGGGGTGGTGGTGGTGTCTGGAGTGGAGGAGGGGTGGTGGTGGTGTCTGGAGTGGAGGAGGAGGGGTGGTGTCTGGAGTGGAGGAGGAGGGGTGGTGGTGGTGTCTGGAGTGGAGGAGGAGGGGTGGTGGTGTCTGGAGTGGAGGAGGAGGGGTGGTGGTGTCTGGAGTGGAGGAGGAGGGGTGGTGGTGTCTGGAGTGGAGGAGGGGTGGTGGTGGTGTCTGGAGTGGAGGAGGGGTGGTGGTGTCTGGAGTGGAGGAGGAGGGGTGGTGGTGTCTGGAGTGGAGGAGGAGGGGTGGTGGTGTCTGGAGTGGAGGAGGGGTGGTGGTGGTGTCTGGAGTGGAGGAGGGGTGGTGGTGTCTGGAGTGGAGGAGGAGGGGTGGTGGTGGTGTCTGGAGTGGAGGAGGAGGGGTGGTGGTGGTGTCTGGAGTGGAGGAGGGGTGGTGGTGTCTGGAGTGGAGGAGGAGGGGTGGTGGTGTCTGGAGTGGAGGAGGAGGGGTGGTGGTGTCTGGAGTGGAGGAGGAGGGGTGGTGGTGGTGTCTGGAGTGGAGGAGGAGGGGGTGGTGGTGTCTGGAGTGGAGGAGGAGGGGTGGTGGTGGTGTCTGGAGTGGAGGAGGGGTGGTGGTGGTGTCTGGAGTGGAGGAGGGGTGGTGGTGGTGTCTGGAGTGGAGGAGGAGGGGTGGTGGTGTCTGGAGTGGAGGAGGAGGGGTGGTGGTGGTGTCTGGAGTGGAGGAGGAGGGGTGGTGGTGTCTGGAGTGGAGGAGGGGTGGTGGTGGTGTCTGGAGTGGAGGAGGAGGGGTGGTGGTGTCTGGAGTGGAGGAGGGGTGGTGGTGGTGTCTGGAGTGGAGGAGGGGTGGTGGTGGTGTCTGGAGTGGAGGAGGAGGGGTGGTGGTGTCTGGAGTGGAGGAGGAGGGGTGGTGGTGTCTGGAGTGGAGGAGGGGTGGTGGTGGTGTCTGGAGTGGAGGAGGAGGGGTGGTGGTGGTGTCTGGAGTGGAGGAGGGGTGGTGGTGGTGTCTGGAGTGGAGGAGGAGGGGTGGTGGTGGTGTCTGGAGTGGAGGAGGAGGGGTGGTGGTGGTGTCTGGAGTGGAGGAGGAGGGGTGGTGGTGGTGTCTGGAGTGGAGGAGGAGGGGTGGTGGTGTCTGGAGTGGAGGAGGAGGGGTGGTGGTGGTGTCTGGAGTGGAGGAGGGGTGGTGGTGGTGTCTGGAGTGGAGGAGGAGGGGTGGTGGTGGTGTCTGGAGTGGAGGAGGGGTGGTGGTGGTGTCTGGAGTGGAGGAGGAGGGGTGGTGGTGTCTGGAGTGGAGGAGGGGTGGTGGTGGTGTCTGGAGTGGAGGAGGGGTGGTGGTGGTGTCTGGAGTGGAGGAGGAGGGGTGGTGGTGGTGTCTGGAGTGGAGGAGGAGGGGTGGTGGTGGTGTCTGGAGTGGAGGAGGAGGGGTGGTGGTGGTGTCTGGAGTGGAGGAGGGGTGGTGGTGGTGTCTGGAGTGGAGGAGGAGGGGTGGTGGTGTCTGGAGTGGAGGAGGGGTGGTGGTGTCTGGAGTGGAGGAGGGGTGGTGGTGGTGTCTGGAGTGGAGGAGGAGGGGGTGGTGGTGTCTGGAGTGGAGGAGGGGTGGTGGTGGTGTCTGGAGTGGAGGAGGAGGGGTGGTGGTGGTGTCTGGAGTGGAGGAGGGGTGGTGGTGGTGTCTGGAGTGGAGGAGGAGGGGTGGTGGTGTCTGGAGTGGAGGAGGAGGGGTGGTGTGTCTGGAGTGGAGGAGGAGGGGTGGTGGTGTCTGGAGTGGAGGAGGGGTGGTGGTGTCTGGAGTGGAGGAGGGGGGTGGTGGTGTCTGGAGTGGAGGAGGGGTGGTGGTGGTGTCTGGAGTGGAGGAGGAGGGGTGGTGGTGGTGTCTGGAGTGGAGGAGGGGTGGTGGTGGTGTCTGGAGTGGAGGAGGGGTGGTGGTGGTGTCTGGAGTGGAGGAGGGGTGGTGGTGGTGTCTGGAGTGGAGGAGGAGGGGGTGGTGGGTGGGGGGGTGGTGTCTGGAGTGGAGGAGGGGTGGTGGTGTCTGGAGTGGAGGAGGAGGGGTGGTGGTGTCTGGAGTGGAGGAGGGGTGGTGGTGGTGTCTGGAGTGGAGGAGGAGGGGTGGTGGTGTCTGGAGTGGAGGAGGGGTGGTGGTGGTGTCTGGAGTGGAGGAGGGGTGGTGGTGGTGTCTGGAGTGGAGGAGGGGTGGTGGTGGTGTCTGGAGTGGAGGAGGAGGGGTGGTGGTGTCTGGAGTGGAGGAGGGGTGGTGGTGTCTGGAGTGGAGGAGGGGTGGTGGTGGTGTCTGGAGTGGAGGAGGAGGGGTGGTGGTGTCTGGAGTGGAGGAGGGGTGGTGGTGGTGTCTGGAGTGGAGGAGGGTGGTGGTGGTGTCTGGAGTGGAGGAGGAGGGTGGTGGTGTCTGGAGTGGAGGAGGGGTGGTGGTGGTGTCTGGAGTGGAGGAGGAGGGGTGGTGGTGTCTGGAGTGGAGGAGGGGTGGTGGTGGTGTCTGGAGTGGAGGAGGGGTGGTGGTGGTGTCTGGAGTGGAGGAGGAGGGGTGGTGGTGTCTGGAGTGGAGGAGGGGTGGTGGTGGTGTCTGGAGTGGAGGAGGGGTGGTGGTGGTGTCTGGAGTGGAGGAGGGGGTGGTGTGGTGTCTGGAGTGGAGGAGGAGGGGTGGTGGTGTCTGGAGTGGAGGAGGAGGGGTGGTGGTGTCTGGAGTGGAGGAGGAGGGGTGGTGGTGTCTGGAGTGGAGGAGGAGGGGTGGTGGTGGTGTCTGGAGTGGAGGAGGAGGGTGGTGGTGTCTGGAGTGGAGGAGGGTGGTGGTGGTGTCTGGAGTGGAGGAGGAGGGGTGGTGGTGTCTGGAGTGGAGGAGGGGTGGTGGTGGTGTCTGGAGTGGAGGAGGGGTGGTGGTGGTGTCTGGAGTGGAGGAGGAGGGGTGGTGGTGTCTGGAGTGGAGGAGGGGTGGTGGTGGTGTCTGGAGTGGAGGAGGGGTGGTGGTGTCTGGAGTGGAGGAGGAGGGGTGGTGGTGTCTGGAGTGGAGGAGGGGTGGTGGTGGTGTCTGGAGTGGAGGAGGAGGGGTGGTGGTGTCTGGAGTGGAGGAGGGGTGGTGGTGGTGTCTGGAGTGGAGGAGGAGGGGTGGTGGTGTCTGGAGTGGAGGAGGGGTGGTGGTGGTGTCTGGAGTGGAGGAGGAGGGGTGGTGGTGTCTGGAGTGGAGGAGGAGGGGTGGTGGTGTCTGGAGTGGAGGAGGAGGGGTGGTGGTGGTGTCTGGAGTGGAGGAGGAGGGTGGTGGTGGTGTCTGGAGTGGAGGAGGAGGGTGGTGGTGGTGTCTGGAGTGGAGGAGGAGGGGTGGTGGTGGTGTCTGGAGTGGAGGAGGAGGGGTGGTGGTGTCTGGAGTGGAGGAGGGGTGGTGGTGGTGTCTGGAGTGGAGGAGGAGGGGTGGTGGTGTCTGGAGTGGAGGAGGGGTGGTGGTGTCTGAGTGAGGAGGGGGTGGTGTCTGGAGTGGAGGAGGAGGGGTGGTGGTGGTGTCTGGAGTGGAGGAGGAGGGGTGGTGGTGTCTGGAGTGGAGGAGGAGGGGTGGTGGTGTCTGGAGTGGAGGAGGAGGGGTGGTGGTGTCTGGAGTGGAGGAGGGGTGGTGGTGGTGTCTGGAGTGGAGGAGGGGTGGTGGTGGTGTCTGGAGTGGAGGAGGGGTGGTGGTGGTGTCTGGAGTGGAGGAGGAGGGGTGGTGGTGTCTGGAGTGGAGGAGGGGTGGTGGTGGTGTCTGGAGTGGAGAGGAGGGGTGGTGGTGGTGTCTGGAGTGGAGGAGGAGGGGTGGTGGTGTCTGGAGTGGAGGAGGGGTGGTGGTGGTGTCTGGAGTGGAGGAGGGGGTGGTGGTGTCTGGAGTGGAGGAGGAGGGGTGGTGGTGGTGTCTGGAGTGGAGGAGGAGGGGTGGTGGTGTCTGGAGTGGAGGAGGAGGGTGGTGGTGGTGTCTGGAGTGGAGGAGGAGGGGTGGTGGTGTCTGGAGTGGAGGAGGGGTGGTGGTGGTGTCTGGAGTGGAGGAGGAGGGGTGGTGGTGTCTGGAGTGGAGGAGGAGGGTGGTGGTGGTGTCTGGAGTGGAGGAGGAGGGGTGGTGGTGTCTGGAGTGGAGGAGGAGGGGTGGTGGTGTCTGGAGTGGAGGAGGAGGGGTGGTGGTGGTGTCTGGAGTGGAGGAGGAGGGGTGGTGGTGTCTGGAGTGGAGGAGGAGGGGTGGTGGTGTCTGGAGTGGAGGAGGAGGGGTGGTGGTGTCTGGAGTGGAGGAGGAGGGGTGGTGGTGGTGTCTGGAGTGGAGGAGGGGTGGTGGTGGTGTCTGGAGTGGAGGAGGGGTGGTGGTGGTGTCTGGAGTGGAGGAGGAGGGGTGGTGGTGGTGTCTGGAGTGGAGGAGGGGTGGTGGTGGTGTCTGGAGTGGAGGAGGAGGGTGGTGGTGGTGTCTGGAGTGGAGGAGGAGGGGTGGTGGTGTCTGGAGTGGAGGAGGAGGGGTGGTGGTGTCTGGAGTGGAGGAGGAGGGGTGGTGGTGTCTGGAGTGGAGGAGAGGGGTGGTGGTGGTGTCTGGAGTGGAGGAGGAGGGGTGGTGGTGTCTGGAGTGGAGGAGGAGGGGTGGTGGTGTCTGGAGTGGAGGAGGAGGGGTGGTGGTGGTGTCTGGAGTGGAGGAGGAGGGGTGGTGGTGTCTGGAGTGGAGGAGGAGGGGTGGTGGTGTCTGGAGTGGAGGAGGAGGGGTGGTGGTGGTGTCTGGAGTGGAGGAGGAGGGTGGTGGTGGTGTCTGGAGTGGAGGAGGGGTGGTGGTGGTGTCTGGAGTGGAGGAGGGGTGGTGGTGGTGTCTGGAGTGGAGGAGGAGGGTGGTGGTGGTGTCTGGAGTGGAGGAGGGGTGGTGGTGGTGTCTGGAGTGGAGGAGGAGGGGTGGTGGTGGTGTCTGGAGTGGAGGAGGAGGGGTGGTGGTGTCTGGAGTGGAGGAGGAGGGGTGGTGGTGTCTGGAGTGGAGGAGGAGGGGTGGTGGTGGTGTCTGGAGTGGAGGAGGAGGGTGGTGGTGGTGTCTGGAGTGGAGGAGGAGGGGTGGTGGTGTCTGGAGTGGAGGAGGAGGGGGTGGTGGTGTCTGGAGTGGAGGAGGAGGGGGTGGTGGTGTCTGGAGTGGAGGAGGAGGGGGTGGTGGTGTCTGGAGTGGAGGAGGGGTGGTGGTGGTGTCTGGAGTGGAGGAGGAGGGGTGGTGGTGTCTGGAGTGGAGGAGGGGTGGTGGTGGTGTCTGGAGTGGAGGAGGAGGGGTGGTGGTGTCTGGAGTGGAGGAGGAGGGGTGGTGGTGTCTGGAGTGGAGGAGGAGGGGTGGTGGTGTCTGGAGTGGAGGAGGAGGGGTGGTGGTGTCTGGAGTGGAGGAGGGGTGGTGGTGGTGTCTGGAGTGGAGGAGGAGGGGTGGTGGTGTCTGGAGTGGAGGAGGAGGGGTGGTGGTGGTGTCTGGAGTGGAGGAGGAGGTGGTGGTGGTGTCTGGAGTGGAGGAGGAGGGTGGTGGTGTCTGAGTGGAGGAGGAGGGTGGTGGTGTCTGGAGTGGAGGAGGAGGGGTGGTGGTGGTGTCTGGAGTGGAGGAGGAGGGGTGGTGGTGGTGTCTGGAGTGGAGGAGGAGGGGTGGTGGTGGTGTCTGGAGTGGAGGAGGAGGGGTGGTGGTGTCTGGAGTGGAGGAGGAGGGGTGGTGGTGGTGTCTGGAGTGGAGGAGGGGGGTGGTGGTGTCTGGAGTGGAGGAGGAGGGTGGTGGTGGTGTCTGGAGTGGAGGAGGGGTGGTGGTGGTGTCTGGAGTGGAGGAGGAGGGGGTGGTGGTGTCTGGAGTGGAGGAGGGGTGGTGGTGGTGTCTGGAGTGGAGGAGGAGGGGTGGTGGTGTCTGGAGTGGAGGAGGGGTGGTGGTGGTGTCTGGAGTGGAGGAGGAGGGGTGGTGGTGTCTGGAGTGGAGGAGGAGGGGTGGTGGTGGTGTCTGGAGTGGAGGAGGGGTGGTGGTGGTGTCTGGAGTGGAGGAGGAGGGGTGGTGGTGTCTGGAGTGGAGGAGGAGGGGTGGTGGTGTCTGGAGTGGAGGAGGGGTGGTGGTGGTGTCTGGAGTGGAGGAGGAGGGGTGGTGGTGTCTGGAGTGGAGGAGGAGGGGTGGTGGTGTCTGGAGTGGAGGAGGAGGGGTGGTGGTGGTGTCTGGAGTGGAGGAGGGGTGGTGGTGGTGTCTGGAGTGGAGGAGGAGGGGTGGTGGTGGTGTCTGGAGTGGAGGAGGGGTGGTGGTGGTGTCTGGAGTGGAGGAGGAGGGGTGGTGGTGTCTGGAGTGGAGGAGGAGGTGGTGGTGGTGTCTGGAGTGGAGGAGGGGTGGTGGTGGTGTCTGGAGTGGAGGAGGGGTGGTGGTGGTGTCTGGAGTGGAGGAGGAGGGGTGGTGGTGTCTGGAGTGGAGGAGGAGGGGTGGTGGTGGTGTCTGGAGTGGAGGAGGAGGGGTGGTGGTGTCTGGAGTGGAGGAGGGGGGTGGTGGTGTCTGGAGTGGAGGAGGAGGGGTGGTGGTGTCTGGAGTGGAGGAGGAGGGGTGGTGGTGGTGTCTGGAGTGGAGGAGGGGTGGTGGTGGTGTCTGGAGTGGAGGAGGGGTGGTGGTGGTGTCTGGAGTGGAGGAGGAGGGGTGGTGGTGTCTGGAGTGGAGGAGGGGTGGTGGTGGTGTCTGGAGTGGAGGAGGAGGGGTGGTGGTGGTGTCTGGAGTGGAGGAGGGGTGGGGTGGTGTCTGGAGTGGAGGAGGGGGGTGGTGGTCTGGAGTGGAGGTGGAGGGGTGGGTGGTGGTGGGGTGGTGGTGGTGTTGAGGGAGGAGGGGTGTGGTGGTGGTGGAGGTGGGTGGCTGGAGGAGGGGGTGTGGTGTCTGGAGTGGAGGAGGGGGGGTGGTGTCTGGAGTGGAGGAGGGGGTGGTGGTGTCTGGAGTGGAGGAGGAGGGGTGGTGGTGTCTGGAGTGGAGGAGGAGGGGTGGTGGTGTCTGGAGTGGAGGAGGAGGGGGTGGTGGTGTCTGGAGTGGAGGAGGGGTGGTGGTGGTGTCTGGAGTGGAGGAGGAGGGGTGGTGGTGTCTGGAGTGGAGGAGGGGGGTGGGTGTCGAGTGGGAGGGTGGTGGTGTCTGGAGTGGAGGAGGGGTGGTGGTGGTGTCTGGAGTGGAGGAGGGGTGGTGGTGGTGTCTGGAGTGGAGGAGGGGGTGGTGGTGTCTGGAGTGGAGGAGGGGGTGGTGGTGTCTGGAGTGGAGGAGGGGTGGTGGTGGTGTCTGGAGTGGAGGAGGAGGGGTGGTGGTGGTGTCTGGAGTGGAGGAGGGGTGGTGGTGGTGTCTGGAGTGGAGGAGGAGGGGTGGTGGTGTCTGGAGTGGAGGAGGAGGGGTGGTGGTGTCTGGAGTGGAGGAGGGGTGGTGGTGGTGTCTGGAGTGGAGGAGGAGGGGTGGTGGTGTCTGGAGTGGAGGAGGGGGTGGTGGTGTCTGGAGTGGAGGAGGGGTGGTGGTGGTGTCTGGAGTGGAGGAGGAGGGGTGGTGGTGGTGTCTGGAGTGGAGGAGGAGGTGGTGGTGGTGTCTGGAGTGGAGGAGGAGGGTGGTGGTGTCTGGAGTGGAGGAGGAGGGGTGTGGTGGTGTCTGGAGTGGAGGAGGAGGGGTGGTGGTGTCTGGAGTGGAGGAGGGGTGGTGGTGGTGTCTGGAGTGGAGGAGGAGGGGGTGGTGGTGTCTGGAGTGGAGGAGGGGTGGTGGTGTCTGGAGTGGAGGAGGAGGGGTGGTGGTGTCTGGAGTGGAGGAGGAGGGGTGGTGGTGTCTGGAGTGGAGGAGGGGTGGTGGTGGTGTCTGGAGTGGAGGAGGAGGGGTGGTGGTGTCTGGAGTGGAGGAGGAGGGTGGTGGTGGTGTCTGGAGTGGAGGAGGGGTGGTGGTGGTGTCTGGAGTGGAGGAGGGGTGGTGGTGGTGTCTGGAGTGGAGGAGGGGTGGTGGTGGTGTCTGAGTGGAGAGGAGGGGTGGTGGTGTCTGGAGTGGAGGAGGGGGTGGTGGTGTCTGGAGTGGAGGAGGGGGGTGGTGGTGTCTGGAGTGGAGGAGGGGTGGTGGTGTCTGGAGTGGAGGAGGAGGGTGGTGGTGTCTGGAGTGGAGGAGGAGGTGGTGGTGGTGTCTGGAGTGGAGGAGGAGGGGTGGTGGTGTCTGGAGTGGAGGAGGGGTGGTGGTGTCTGGAGTGGAGGAGGGGTGGTGGTGTCTGGAGTGGAGGAGGAGGGGTGGTGGTGTCTGGAGTGGAGGAGGAGGGGTGGTGGTGTCTGGAGTGGAGGAGGGTGGTGGTGGTGTCTGGAGTGGAGGAGGAGGGGTGGTGGTGTCTGGAGTGGAGGAGGAGGGTGGTGGTGGTGTCTGGAGTGGAGGAGGAGGTGGTGGTGGTGTCTGGAGTGGAGGAGGAGGGTGGGTGGTGTCTGGAGTGGAGGAGGGTGGTGGTGGTGTCTGGAGTGGAGGAGGGGTGGTGGTGGTGTCTGGAGTGGAGGAGGGGGGTGGTGGTGTCTGGAGTGGAGGAGGAGGGGTGGTGGTGTCTGGAGTGGAGGAGGGGTGGTGGTGGTGTCTGGAGTGGAGGAGGGGTGGTGGTGGTGTCTGGAGTGGAGGAGGAGGGGTGGTGGTGTCTGGAGTGGAGGAGGAGGGGTGGTGGTGTCTGGAGTGGAGGAGGAGGGGTGGTGGTGTCTGGAGTGGAGGAGGGGGTGGTGGTGTCTGGAGTGGAGGAGGGGTGGTGGTGTCTGGAGTGGAGGAGGGGGTGGTGGTGTCTGGAGTGGAGGAGGAGGGGTGGTGGTGGTGTCTGGAGTGGA